>NC_084617.1:2652965-2747965 GCF_033978795.1 Nerophis ophidion
GGCCAACACAGATAGACAGACAACATTCACACACTAGGGACCATTTAGTGTTGCCAATCAACCTATCCCCAGGTGCATGTCTTTGGAGGTGGGAGGGGCCTATCCCCAGGTGCATGTCTTTGGAGGTGGGTGGGGCCTATCCCCAGATGCATGTCTTTGGAGGTGGGAGGGGCCTATCCCCAAGTGCATGTCTTTGGAGGTGGGAGGGGCCTATCCCCAGGTGCATGTCTTTGGAGGTGGGTGGGGCCTATCCCCAGGTGCGTGTCTTTGGAGGTGGGAGGGGCCTATCCCCAGGTGCATGTCTTTGGAGGTGGGAGGGGCCTATCCCCAGGTGCATGTCTTTGGAGGTGGGAGGGGCCTATCCCCAGGTGCATGTCTTTGGAGGTGGGAGGGGCCTATCCCCAGGTGCATGTCTTTGGAGGTGGGAGGGGCCTATCCCCAGGTGCATGTCTTTGGAGGTGGGAGGGGCCTATCCCCAGGTGCATGTCTTTGGAGGTGGGAGGGGCCTGTCCCCAGGTGCATGTCTTTGGAGGTGGGAGGAAGCCGGAGTACCCGGAGGGAACCCACGCAGATAAATAGAAATAACGTCATCAAAGTCTAACAGATTTAATTTATGATCTTAGTTGCTTACTGTCTTACTACTCTTCTCATTTCAAACTCATTTTATTTTAATGTCATCTTATCTAATGTATTAAATGAGACTCTTTATTTTGCACATTTTATTATTCTCTGTTTAGTACTGTGATTTCCAATATTTTTTATGGTCATTGAACGTAACGTTGCGGAAGCCAGCGGGCGTCTATATAAATTTTAAGCGCCACACGTGACGTCACTGTGCTGACTTCCACCGGAGGGTAAGTTGTGCTCTCTGTCTCCCCGGCTAATTTATTAGCAGGCTGGATTGAAACTTTTATTAGTAGATTGCACCAGGGGTGTGGACTCGAGTCAGACTCGAGTCATGAATTTTGATGACTTTAGACTGGACTTGACGAAATATAAAAAAAGACTTGCAACTCGACTTAGACTTTAACATCAATGACTTGTGACTTGGACTTGACTTGACATGACTTGCTACTTTTCCCCCAAAACCCAACCATTAAAAAGTTATTCAGGAGCACTCCGTATCTTCCATTGTGTACGCATTCAGCCAATCAAATTGCAGGAAAACCAACGGAGAAGATCTCTCAAACAACCCGCCAGTGAGGAAAAAATATGCCCAAAATATTTTCGTTCGGGGATTAAAACTACGAGTTGGTCAACAAAAAACGAATTCCAGTATGCAAACCACGCGGTTGGAAGATTACAGACGGAGACGCAACAACTTCCTACTTCGTTTGACATTTCAAGATGCACAATGAAGGGGAAGTTTTGAATGAAAGCTAACGTTTATCGGCTGAGTAACGTCACTTTTATTTGTTGTGTAGTTAAATCAGTGAGGCTATAAACTCACTGCTAACGTTAGAACCACAGACATCTTATAAGTAGACGCAGCATGGAGCGCTACTGCCTACAGGCGCAGACGAGACGCGGAGCCGCCATCTTGGAGTGGTGATCCGCTCCACTCAGTGCAATTCATTTGACAGGAGCAATGAACTGTCAGCGCATTTAATTCATTTTACCTCACTGAATACCACTTATATTCACGCGCTTTTTTGTCAAACGTGTAACTATGATAAAGGACACATGTTTTGGCGTGTTCCTAGTTTGCTTAACAGTAATATAATATTCTAATCAGAGGTGGGTAGAGTAGCCAGAAATTGTACTCAAGAGTACAGTTACTTTAGAGATGTATTACTCAAGTAAAAGTAAGGAGTAGTCACCCAAATATTTACTTGAGTAAAAGTAAAAAGTATGTTGTGAAAAAACTACTCAAGTACTGAGTAACTGATGAGTAACCTGACTACGGCAACAAGTAATGCACAAAAACATAAAAATAGCAATGAGCAAATTCAAAGCCAGGAATATCTCTTAACTAAAACAATAATATATATTAAATAATAATACATTAAAATAAAATAAAAAAAATGGCACATTGAGCCACAATAACTTAACAGCACCATAGGCTCAGTAGGCATTCATTGATTTGATTGATTGATTGATTAAAACTTATATTAGTAGATTGCACAGTACAGTACATATTCCGTACAATTGACCACTAAATGGTAACACCCCAATAAGTTTTTCAACGTTTATCAATTACTTAGTAAATGACTAAGTCAAGTTGATCTACCTCATATATACATACACACACATATCATACATACACACAGAAATCATTTATACACACACACACACACACATATATATATACAGTATATAATTTATATTTATTTATTTTGCCGTTTTTGTTCACATGTTGAAGGTGTTTTAATGAATATACATGCATGTTTAACATAGATTCCTATCTTTCATGAAGACAAGAATATAAGTTGGTGTATTACCTGATTCTGATGACTTGCATTGATTGGAATCAGACAGTATAGTGCTGATAATGTCCACATTTTCAAATGGAGGAGAAAAAAAGTTCCTCTTTTCTGTCTAATACCACATGAAAGTCGTTGGTTTTTGGCATCTTATTTGTCCAGCTTCCATATTGGTTTTTATACACTTTACAAGAAATACATTGGCGGCAAACTCCGTAGCTTGCTAGCTTGTTTGCGCTGGCTTTCGGAGACTCTTATTTTGTTAGCGCAGGCGCGATGGAGCGGCGCTTTTATTGTGAAGACGGGAACTGTGCGATCAGTCTTTAGGCTTTTGACAGGAAGTACGGTTGAAATAAAAAGTGTCTTTTTTTTCTTTACACTTTTGATTGATTTTTTTGAAACTTTTATTATTGGATTGCACAGTACAGTACATATTCTGTACAATTGACCACTAAATGGTAACACCCAGATAAGTTTGTCAACATGTTTAAGTCGGGTTTTACGTATCACGGTCATGTGACCGCCTGGCTCTGTTTGATTGGTCCAACGTCAGCTATTTGTAAGTTGAAGAAACACTATGATTAGGTTATATATACATGTGTATATCCTACATAAACAATGTATGAATACATTAGATATCCATATATCTTAGGGACCTATAGACTGTATCTCCGTTTTTGCAGCAACAGAGAGTTTATTCTGTCTTGACACTTTGTATTGATATTTTCTATTACATTCTTCCTTTAAATAATAATGTTTACAGTGATTGTTTTATATGTATTTTTCATGTATGTTGCTTTGGATAAAAGTGTCTGCCAAATACTTAAACATATATAAACACCTGAAAGTCTTTATATGAACTAAAACCACCAATCTGTTTCACTGGATTCAAAATAAAACCAAATTCTGTCTTACTCAACAAAGTTAGTATTGGAATATTGTTACTTGAAGACTTATCTGTGGTTACAATAAAATGAGAATGCATCATAATCAATGGCGGCTGGTGAATTTGGTTTTAGGTGGGCCTGAAAGTTTTTAAACCAAATACCTGTAGGGGCGAGGTCATCCTCCCCCAGAAGATTTCTTTGTGATTTTCACATACAAATATTGTAGATCTTTGCTCCTGCTTAACTCTGTGGTAATATTCTTTTCACAAAATACAACCAATAGTATTGTTAATGTAAATTCTTACTTGAGAAAAGTAATCCTCCAATTCCTATTTTCAACAGTCCGCTCAATTGAGCAGGAAAACACTGAATACCAGCCCAGCATCTTTGTTTTCTACCTGTCAAATGTTAGTTTAGGCTGCTTGCCGGCTCCTCATCACCACTTCAAGATGGCGGCCAAATTGCTTGCGTCACAGCAGCCAATTCTGCGTCTACTTATAAGATGTCTATGGTTATAACGTCATTGCAAACACGGCAATCTGTTGCGTCCACTGCAGATGCTACCTTAATCATACTTATTGTCAAGTGATTTTTTTTTTAAGCAGGGTTGCATGAGGTACCTACACATAACGTTACGTTAATGAATGTATCACACACAGTAACGTAACGTTAGATGGCGGTCAGCAGCACCGTGTATTTTAGCCACCTACAAAAAGACAAACATAGTCAAATAAAGGTCAGTTAAAATGTATACTATATTATGAATATGTGTACATATTAAATAGAGCCCTGACATCTAACAAGTACAGCACTGTTCATGGTTATGTTCATGTATTTATTGTTTTTCATGTGTACGCACACATTAACACATACGGTATGAGATAAGGTAACAACATAACATAAACTGCTGATGAAGTAGTTACAATGCAATATTCCACGGAAATACAATGTTAACACTTTTGTGCAAATAAGTACAGTTGCACTTGTTTTTTCGAATGTGTTTATACTCTAAAGGAATGAGTTAAATGTTTAGAATAACTGTTTAATAGTGCTATTATGAAGTGCAATGTCAGCACTGTTTGTTTTTAATAATAAATACATACAGCGTTTTAAAAGCATATGTGTACATATATTAGTCTGTGGTTAAAAAGACTTGAAATGACTCGAAACCCAAAATGCAGGACTTGGGACTTGACTTGAGACTTTCCAGTATTGACTTTGGACTTGCCTGTCTTGACTCGGGACTTGACTTGAGACTTGAGGGCAAAAAATTGGGACTTACTTGTGACTTGCAAAACAATAACTTGGTCCCACCTCTGGTAAAGACTGTATCTCCGTTTTTGCCGCAACAGAGAGTTTATTCTGTCTTGACACTTTGTATTGATATTTTCTATTACATTCTTCCTTTAAATAATAATGTTTACAGTGATTGTTTAATATGTATTTTTCATGTATGTTGCTTCGGATAAAAGTGTCTGCCAAATACTTAAACATATATAAACACCTGAAAGTCTTTATATGAACTAAAACCACCAATCTGTTTCACTGGATTCAGAATAAAACCAAAGTCTGTCTTACCCAACAAAGTTAGCATTTGAATATTGTTACTTGAAGACTTATTCCTGGTTACAATTAGACTGTTAATGTCAGGCTTTCCCCTGACAGTTTGTCTATGTTTTAGTTTTCCTCTGCATTTGTCTGTTTCCTCTGTTTAGTATCTCCTGTCTTTAGTTCCTGTCTAGTGCTCTTATTTTGTCAGCTTCCTGTCTTGTTCCCTGAGTGCTGTGTTCCTCCTCAGCTGCGGCTGATTGGCATCTGGTCACACCTGTTGCCAATCAGCCCGCTCCTAGTTGTACCCTCTTCGTTTTGTCAGTTGCTGGATTATTGTATTGTATTGTCATTCAGACTTGTATTGGTGTTGCTACGTATCACTCTTGTCGTGCTACCTGTCGTTTTGTTACAGCTACTACCTGTCATGCTACATTTTGTCCTGGTCGTCGTAGTGGTAAGCTGTTTTTGTTAGCCATTAGCTATTTCCAGTTTTTCTGTTTGTTATCCTTCCATGCTAACGTTCCTTTTTGTTTTTTCTAGCTCCTAGTGCTAGCTTTCTTAATTTTTTTATTCCGCCCATGTGCATGCTTTTTGTTTGTTCTTGTTTAGTTTTAATTAAATCATGTTTTCAAATTCTATGCCTGCTTCCGTCTCTGCATCTTGGGGTTTAACAACAAGTAACCCTGACAGCAAAGAGAGTATTGTCTTATATTTTGCCTAAAATGAGAATGCATCATAATCAGTGGTGGCTGGTGAATTTTGTTTTACGTCGGGCTGAAAGTTTAACCAAATACCTGTACGGCGAGGTCATCCTCCCCCAGAAGATTTCTTTGTGATTTTCACATACACATATTGAAGATCTTTGCTCCTTCTCAACTCTGTGGTGATATTATTTTCACAAAATACAACCAATAGTACGTTAATGTTAAATCTTACTTATGAAAAGTAATCCCCCGATTCCTATTTTCAACAGTCCGCTCATTTGAGCAGGAAAACACTGAACACCAGCCCGACATCTTTGTTTCTACCTGTCAGTTTAGGCTGCTCGCCGGTACCTTGTCACCTCTTCAAGATGGCGGCCAAAGTGCTCGTGTAATAGCAGCCAATGCCGTGTCTACTTATAAGATGTCTATGGTTATAACGTCATTGCAAACACAACAATCGGTTGCGTCCACTGCCGTTCACTACTTTATTCATACTTTTTGTCAGGTGATTTTTTATTTTTAAGCAGGGTTGCATGAGGTACCTACACATAACGTTACGTTGGTGAATGCATCACACACAGTAACGCAACGTTAGACGGGGGTCAGCAGCTCCGCATATTTTAGCCACCTACAATAAGACAGACATAGTCAAATAAAGGTTGGTTAAAATGTATACTATATTAAGAATATGTGTACATATTGCATAGGTGCCTGACATCTAAAAAGTACGACTCTGTTCATTGTTATGTTCATGTATTTATGTTTTTCATGTGTACCTACACATAAACACAAATAGAATATGAGATGAGATAAGGTAAGAACAGGACAAAAACTGCTGTAGAACTAGTTACAATGCAAAATGCCATGGAAATACAATGTGTGGCTCCAAAATGACAACACTGGCTCGGTTTCTTAAATACGGGTTCTTTACTTGAGTTTGAAGCCGTGAAAACTGCAGGACAAGACATGAAATACAATGGTTTTAAAAACAGTTCAGTCCCAGGCAAACAAGGTGCCAAACAAAAATAGCTACCTGGTGGCCGCCTGCCACTTGGGAGGTTCTTGGGCAGCAAATACTCCAGTGTTGTGCAACTACACAAAATCAAACCAATGCACTCCACAAATATACACAACATTTCAACACAATATGACAATAACTTGTTCAGCTAGCCAAATGTTCCCCACGGCTGCTGATGGCCCAAAGTCCTTTGCATGCCTGCAACTCCAAACACCAAATCTCGCCAGAATAGCGGTGTGACAAAGAAAATAAATTGCCCTTTTTATAGTAACCCAAATGTGTCTTATTTACAAAAAATATAACATGACTTCAGAACCATAATAATTTACAACGAAAAATGTTAATCCTTAAAAGAAAAAATATTAAGTGTAAGTTTTCAACAACACTTACACAATGTTAGCATGTTTGTGCAAATAAGTACAGTTGTACTTGTTTTTATAAAATGTTTATTCTGTAAAGGAATGAGTTGAATGTTTAACATGACGGGTTAATAGTAGGGATGCACCGAAATGAAAATTTGTGGCCGAAACCGAATACAATTTAAACGCTTGGCCGAAGGCCGAATACCGAATAATGAATGCAGTTTTTCACAACTTTTTTATATTGCATAAATAGCCTAGAATACATTTTTAGACATGTTTTTCAAATAAAGTACATTTTTATTGAATATTGACATTTTTTAATATTGCAGTAGTCTTTGCTTTTCAAAAAAAGCACAAAGTTTTTCATTTATATTAGGCCTTCAAACAAAACATGCATTCCAAAAAAAAAAAAAAGTGCATTAAAAGTGGATAAACCCACAACAAATGAATTATTGTCCTTTTGGCAAAAGTCTGCTTAGCCACAGTAGATATGCTAATAATGTAAACAGAAGGCTCAAGTAAATCTCAATAAAGTGTGTGCTTGTAACCTCATACACTTATACAGGTACACAACATTGTAACCTCATACACTTATACAGGTACACAACATTGTAACCTCATACACTTATACAGGTACACAACATTGTAACCTCATACACTTATACAGGTACACAACATTGTAACCTCATACACTCATACAGGTACACAACATTGTAACCTCATACACTTATACAGGTACACAACATTGTAACCTCATACACTTATACAGGTACACAACATTGTAACCTCATACACTTATACAGGTACACAACATTGTAACCTCATACACTTATACAGGTACACAACATTGTAACCTCATACACTTATACAGGTACACAACATTGTAACCTCATACACTTATACAGGTACACAACATTGTAACCTCATACACTTATACAGGTACACAACATTGTAACCTCATACACTTATACAGGTACACAACATTGTAACCTCATACACTTATACAGGTACACAACATTGTAACCTCATACACTTATACAGGTACACAACATTGTAACCTCATACACTTATACAGGTACACAACATTGTAACCTCATACACTCATACAGGTACACAACATTGTAACCTCATACACTCATACAGGTACACAACATTGTAACCTCATACACTCATACAGGTACACAACATTGTAACCTCATACACTCATACAGGTACACAACATTGTAACCTCATACACTCATACAGGTACACAACATTGTAACCTCATACACTCATACAGGTACACAACATTGTAACCTCATACACTCATACAGGTACACAACATTGTAACCTCATACACTCATACAGGTACACAACATTGTAACCTCATACACTCATACAGGTACACAACATTGTAACCTCATACACTTATACAGGTACACAACATTGTAACCTCATACACTTATACAGGTACACAACATTGTAACCTCATACACTTATACAGGTACACAACATTGTAACCTCATACACTTATACAGGTACACAACATTGTAACCTCATACACTTATACAGGTACACAACATTGTAACCTCATACACTTATACAGGTACACAACATTGTAACCTCATACACTTATACAGGTACACAACATTGTAACCTCATACACTTATACAGGTACACAACATTGTAACCTCATACACTTATACAGGTACACAACATTGTAACCTCATACACTTATACAGGTACACAACATTGTAACCTCATACACTTATACAGGTACACAACATTGTAACCTCATACACTTATACAGGTACACAACATTGTAACCTCATACACTTATACAGGTACACAACATTGTAACCTCATACACTTATACAGGTACACAACATTGTAACCTCATACACTCATACAGGTACACAACATTGTAACCTCATACACTTATACAGGTACACAACATTGTAACCTCATACACTTATACAGGTACACAACATTGTAACCTCATACACTTATACAGGTACACAACATTGTAACCTCATACACTTATACAGGTACACAACATTGTAACCTCATACACTTATACAGGTACACAACATTGTAACCTCATACACTCATACAGGTACACAACATTGTAACCTCATACACTCATACAGGTACACAACATTGTAACCTCATACACTCATACAGGTACACAACATTGTAACCTCATACACTCATACAGGTACACAACATTGTAACCTCATACACTCATACAGGTACACAACATTGTAACCTCATACACTCATACAGGTACACAACATTGTAACCTCATACACTCATACAGGTACACAACATTGTAACCTCATACACTTATACAGGTACACAACATTGTAACCTCATACACTTATACAGGTACACAACATTGTAACCTCATACACTTATACAGGTACACAACATTGTAACCTCATACACTTATACAGGTACACAACATTGTAACCTCATACACTTATACAGGTACACAACATTGTAACCTCATACACTTATACAGGTACACAACATTGTAACCTCATACACTTATACAGGTACACAACATTGTAACCTCATACACTTATACAGGTACACAACATTGTAACCTCATACACTTATACAGGTACACAACATTGTAACCTCATACACTTATACAGGTACACAACATTGTAACCTCATACACTTATACAGGTACACAACATTGTAACCTCATACACTTATACAGGTACACAACATTGTAACCTCATACACTTATACAGGTACACAACATTGTAACCTCATACACTTATACAGGTACACAACATTGTAACCTCATACACTTATACAGGTACACAACATTGTAACCTCATACACTTATACAGGTACACAACATTGTAACCTCATACACTCATACAGGTACACAACATTGTAACCTCATACACTCATACAGGTACACAACATTGTAACCTCATACACTCATACAGGTACACAACATTGTAACCTCATACACTCATACAGGTACACAACATTGTAACCTCATACACTCATACAGGTACACAACATTGTAACCTCATACACTTATACAGGTACACAACATTGTAACCTCATACACTCATACAGGTACACAACATTGTAACCTCATACACTTATACAGGTACACAACATTGTAACCTCATACACTTATACAGGTACACAACATTGTAACCTCATACACTCATACAGGTACACAACATTGTAACCTCATACACTCATACAGGTACACAACATTGTAACCTCATACACTTATACAGGTACACAACATTGTAACCTCATACACTCATACAGGTACACAACATTGTAACCTCATACACTTATACAGGTACACAACATTGTAACCTCATACACTTATACAGGTACACAACATTGTAACCTCATACACTTATACAAGTACACAACATTGTAACCTCATACACTTATACAGGTACACAACATTGTAACCTCATACACTTATACAGGTACACAACATTGTAACCTCATACACTTATACAGGTACACAACATTGTAACCTCATACACTTATACAGGTACACAACATTGTAACCTCATACACTTATACAGGTACACAACATTGTAACCTCATACACTTATACAGGTACACAACATTGTAACCTCATACACTTATACAGGTACACAACATTGTAACCTCATACACTTATACAGGTACACAACATTGTAACCTCATACACTTATACAGGTACACAACATTGTAACCTCATACACTTATACAGGTACACAACATTGTAACCTCATACACTTATACAGGTACACAACATTGTAACCTCATACACTTATACAGGTACACAACATTGTAACCTCATACACTTATACAGGTACACAACATTGTAACCTCATACACTTATACAGGTACACAACATTGTAACCTCATACACTTATACAGGTACACAACATTGTAACCTCATACACTTATACAGGTACACAACATTGTAACCTCATACACTTATACAGGTACACAACATTGTAACCTCATACACTCATACAGGTACACAACATTGTAACCTCATACACTCATACAGGTACACAACATTGTAACCTCATACACTCATACAGGTACACAACATTGTAACCTCATACACTTATACAGGTACACAACATTGTAACCTCATACACTCATACAGGTACACAACATTGTAACCTCATACACTTATACAGGTACACAACATTGTAACCTCATACACTTATACAGGTACACAACATTGTAACCTCATACACTCATACAGGTACACAACATTGTAACCTCATACACTCATACAGGTACACAACATTGTAACCTCATACACTTATACAGGTACACAACATTGTAACCTCATACACTCATACAGGTACACAACATTGTAACCTCATACACTTATACAGGTACACAACATTGTAACCTCATACACTTATACAGGTACACAACATTGTAACCTCATACACTTATACAAGTACACAACATTGTAACCTCATACACTTATACAGGTACACAACATTGTAACCTCATACACTTATACAGGTACACAACATTGTAACCTCATACACTTATACAGGTACACAACATTGTAACCTCATACACTTATACAGGTACACAACATTGTAACCTCATACACTTATACAGGTACACAACATTGTAACCTCATACACTCATACAGGTACACAACATTGTAACCTCATACACTCATACAGGTACACAACATTGTAACCTCATACACTTATACAGGTACACAACATTGTAACCTCATACACTCATACAGGTACACAACATTGTAACCTCATACACTTATACAGGTACACAACATTGTAACCTCATACACTTATACAGGTACACAACATTGTAACCTCATACACTTATACAAGTACACAACATTGTAACCTCATACACTTATACAGGTACACAACATTGTAACCTCATACACTTATACAGGTACACAACATTGTAACCTCATACACTTATACAGGTACACAACATTGTAACCTCATACACTTATACAGGTACACAACATTGTAACCTCATACACTTATACAGGTACACAACATATCCCAGGCCAGAACAGATTTGTCAATAACAGTGCTTCAGCTTCAGAATAAAAAGAACAATTTAATTTTAACACTGCATGTTGGTTGATTGCGTCACCGTGTCCAAAAATTACGTCTTTGCGTCACACCCCACTATTCGGCCCTGCTTTTAACTCATTCCACCGAATGCTTTTTTTTGCCATATTCGTCCGAATATATTGGGTTACCGATTAATCGGTGCATCCCTAGTTAATAGTGCTATTATGAAGTGTAATGTCAGCACTATTTTTTTCCCTGCAGTTTCAAATGCACTTGTTTTAATAAATGCATACAACGTTTTAAAAGCATACACAATCTGTGTAAATATATTAGTCCGGGGTTAAAAGGACTTGAAATGACTCGAAACTCAAAATGCAGGACTTGGGACTTGACTTGAGACTTTCCAGTCTTGACTCCGGACTTGCCTGTCTTGACTCGAGACTTGAGGGCAAAGACTTGAGACTTACTTGTGACTTGCAAAACAATGACTTGGTTCCACCTCTGGATTGCACATGTGCCGTTAGGAGTGCATGTCTGATGCAAGGGCCGCTCAACACCTTTCTTATGCCACCACTCTGAAGACCGATGAGCGTTGTCAGCAGGTTTATTGACATTCAAAAGGGTGAAACTAAAATGACAAACAATATAGTCAACATGTACATATATTATGCAAATTATGCTTTCGGTCCCCTAGAGGGGGGGGGGGGTTTGCCCACATCTGAGGTCCTCTCCAAGGTTTCTCATAGTCAGCATTGTCACTGGCGTCCCACTGGATGTGAATTCTCCCTGCCCACTGGGTGTGAGTTTTCCTTGCCCTTTTGTGGGTTCTTCCGAGGATGTTGTAGTCGTAATGATTTGTGCAGTCCTTTGAGACATTTGTGATTTGGGGCTATATAAATAAACATTGATTGATTGATTGATGATGCAAATGTATTCATATACATGCTGTAATGCTATTT
This sequence comes from Nerophis ophidion, assembly GCF_033978795.1. Taxonomy (NCBI): domain Eukaryota; kingdom Metazoa; phylum Chordata; class Actinopteri; order Syngnathiformes; family Syngnathidae; genus Nerophis; species Nerophis ophidion. The sequence continues at coordinate 2,665,918 of NC_084617.1, forward strand.
TACAAGGCATGAGAAGGTAAACAATGATACATTTGTATGACGACGCCATTTTAGATGACATCGCAAATGAATGCTAATGAGCACGACAAAGATCTCATACATCACAAATCATAAATTTAGCTCCAAATAGTTTGGACAAAAAACAAGTTTCAAAGTTCAATTTATGATACATACCGGCGATGCAACCTTAAACAAAAGATTTATGCAGTATTTTTTTCGAAAAATAACCACCATAAAGTACGTGCTGGCACCGTACATTTCTGCCGGTCTATGAAGTTTGATTGAAAATACACACTTCTCAACAATTAACTGCCATGACCACAAGATTGCGACAAATACACACGTAATAATATATGTAAGAAGCACAACACACTTCAAAAAACAAGAGTTTACAACTTTTAGTTGTAACAGTACAGTACATATTCCGTACAATTGACCACTAAATGGTAACCCTCCAATAAGTTTTTCAACTTGTTTAAGTCGGGGTCCACCTTCATCAATTCATGGTACAAATATATACCATCGTCATCACACAGGTTCATCATCAGAGTTTATACATTGAATTATTTACATTATTTACAATCCGGGGAGGTGGGATGTGGAGGTGTTAGTAAAGGCTTTTACTAACATTAAACCTCCCTACCAGGAGCGTCACTAAGCCTATTTTAGGGGGGTTCAAGCCCCCCTAAAATATTCTTAAGCCCCCCTAAATAATTTGGCGTTATATTTTATTTTCAGACAGCACCTTTTAGTAAATCTGCCTGAATATGCACCCCATATCTATCTCTGGCTAGGAAGCTTGTAGAGACATGAAACTCACCCTGGTGACTCATTCTTACCCCCCCCCCCCTGTATACAGTGAAAACCGTGTGATGATCGGACCTCCAGAGGCGGAGTTAGTGGGGGTGCCTGAAAATGCATGTTTTTCCCCTCTAAACTCTCTCCCTTTGTTTATAAGGCCAATTTTCTGCTGGATTTACTCTCTATAAACTCCAAGGAAAAAAATACCTGACTGGGGACAATTTTAGAAATCGGTCTCAAAACTAAGGCACGCGGGCCAAAAGCGGCCCGCCAGCATCCAAAATCCGGCATTGTCAGTGTCTTGTGGTCACATGCACAAGTTATATCCATTCCCTTTTTACCAAATGACAGTGTTGAGGTGGCGACTGGTCCAGGGTTTGATTGATTGATTGATACTTTTATTAGTAGATTGCACAGTACAGTACACATTCTGTACAATTGACCACTAAATGGTAACACCCTGTTAAAATAATTATGTATATATTATCATCATAACTATATGCTTAAGGGCCGTTACTATAAAGTATTGTCAATTTGTGTTGAAGGGTTTTTTTCTGTATTTGATTTGACATTTGATAGCACCAAGTGTCAACATGTTTGCAATTTTGTATGATCATATCTTGTCGAGGCCACTCCCCCCTTTCCCTCAGTCACAATGATGTCATAGGAATGTCCTTAATAAATACAGGAGGCACGCGGGCTGTTCTTTAGAACGTTGTTTGGGATCTGTAACTGGAGTACAGCCCAAAACACGTGTCTCCTCATGAGTTCTATTTAACTCTGTGTCTGCTTGGTTCCTTGCTTCTTGTCTGGTTAATAGATGTCATCAGTGTTTGAAGCTGACACACCCCAATAACTTTTTCAACTTGTTTAAGTCGGGGTCCATGTTAATCAATTCATGGCGGGGTTTTACACCGCCTTCCGCCCAAATGCAGGAGAGATAAGCTCCAGCACCCCCCGCAACTCCAAAAGAGAGTGGGGGGTAGAAAATGGATGGATGGATATTTATATATATATATATATATATATATATATATATATATATATATATATCCATCCATCCATTTTCTACCGCTTATTCCCTTTTGGGGTCGCGGGGGGCGCTGGCGCCTATCTCAGCTACAATCGGGCGGAAGGCGGGGTACACCCTGGACAAGTCGCCACCTCATCGCAGGGCCAACACAGATAGACAGACAACATTCACACTCAAATTCACACACTAGGGCAAATTTAGTATTGCCAATCAACCTATCACCAGATGCATGTCTTAGGAAGTGGGAGGGGCCTATCCCCAGGTGCATGTCTTTGGAAGTGGGAGGGGCCTATCCCCAGGTGCATGTCTTTGGAAGTGGGAGGGGCCTATCCCCAGGTGCATGTCTTTGGAGGTGGGAGTGGCCTATCCCCAGGTGCATGTCTTTGGAGGTGGGAGGGGCCTATCCCCAGGTGCATGTCTTTGGAGGTGGGAGGGGCCTATCCCCAGGTGCATGTCTTTGGAAGTGGGAGGGGCCTATCCCCAGGTGCATGTCTTTGGAAGTGGGAGGGGCCTATCCCCAGGTGCATGTCTTTGGAAGTGGGAGGAGCCTATCCCCAGGTGCATGTCTTTGGAGGTGGGAGTGGCCTATCCCCAGGTGCATGTCTTTGGAAGTGGGAGGGGCCTATCCCCAGGTGCATGTCTTTGGAGGTGGGAGGAAGCTGGAGTACCCGGAGGGAACCCACGCATTCACGGGGAGAACATGCAAACTCCACACAGAAAGATCCCGAGCCTGGATTTGAACCCAGGACTGCAGGACCTTCGTATTGTGAGGCAGACGCACTAACCCCTCTGCCACCGTGAAGCCCATATATATATATATATATATATATATATATATATATATATATATATATATATATATATATATGTAAGCGGTGGTTTCTTCCTCTGCGTTGTGTGTTTTTTATGTAAGACGAGCGACACCATGGGTTTCTCCACTGCACTTTACTGATAACACAGAATACGATCGTCATCAAAACTTTGTGCCATCGTCGAGCCCCTCTCCCGAAAAGGGAAGTTGGAGGGCGTGTCTAACGCATATAAAAAAGACAGGTGTCACAGTAATTATTGCAGTAGGAGGGACAACGAGACAATGGTTCCACATTGACAAAACATCAAACAATATTCAGGTATTTACATGTAACTGACATATTTTGTGTAATTATAACAATAATAAAACATTAGAAAAATAAATTATTTACAAAACGTAATTGACCCTGTTAGACATAGATAAAGATGCCACCTCAGTAGAAGCATTTAAGTCTCACCTTAAAACTCATTTGTATACTCTAGCCTTTAAATAGACTCCCTTTTTAGACCAGTTGATCTGCTGTTTCTTTTCTTTTTCTCCTATGTCCCACTCTCCCTTGTGGAGGGGGTCCGGTCCGATCCGGTGGCCATGTACTGCTCGCCTGTGTATCGGCTGGGGACATCTCTGCGCTGCTGATCCGCCTCCACTTGGGATGGTTTCCTGCTGGCTCCGCTGTGAACGGGACTCTCGCTGCTGTGTTGGATCCGCTTTGGACTGGACTCTTGCGACTGTGTTGGATCCATTGTGGATTGAACTTTCACAGTATCATGTTAGACCCGCTCGACATCCATTGCTTTCCTCCTCTCCAAGGTTCTCATAGTCATTATTGTCACCGACGTCCCACTGGGTGTGAGTTTTCCTTGCCCTTATGTGGGCCTACCGAGGATGTTGTAGTGGTTTGTGCAGCCCTTTGAGACACTAGTGATTTAGGGCTATATAAGTAAACATTGATTGATTGATTGAAATAAAAACATGAAACAGCACTATATAAACACATACATAGAAACATCCATCCATCCATCCATTTTCTACCGCTTATTCCCTTTTGGGGTCGCGGGGGGCGCTGGCGCCTATCTCAGCTACAATCGGGCGGAAGGCGGGGTACACCATGGACAAGTCGCCACCTCATCACAGGGCCAACACAGATAGACAGACAACATTCACACACTAGGGACCATTTAGTGTTGCCAATCAACCTATCCCCAGGTGCATGTCTTTGGAAGTGGGAGGGGTCTATCCCCAGGTGCATGTCTTTGGAGGTGGGAGGAAGCCGGAGTACCCGGAGGGAACCCACGCAGATAAATAGAAATAACATCATCAAAGTCTAACAGATTTAATTTATGATCTCAGTTGCTTACTGTCTTACTACTCTTCTCATTCCAAACTCATTTTATTTTAATGTCATCTTATCTAATGTATTAAATGAGACTCTTTATTTTGCACATTTTATTATTCTCAGTTTAGTACTGTGATTTCCAATATTTTTTATGGTCATTGAACGTAACGTTGCGGAAGCCAGCGGGCGTCTATATAAATTTGAAGCGCCACACGTGACGTCACTGTGCTGACACTGTGCTGAGGGTAAGTTGTGCTCTCTGTCTCCCCGGCTAACTTATTAGCAGGCTAGATTGAAACTTTTATTAGTAGATTGCACCAGGGGTGTGGACTCGAGTCAGACTCGAGTCATGAATTTTGATGACTTTAGACTGGACTTGACGAAATATAAAAAAAGACTTGCAACTCGACTTAGACTTTAACATCAATGACTTGTGACTTGGACTTGACTTGACATGACTTGCTACTTTTCCCCCAAAACCCAACCATTAAAAAGTTATTCAGGAGCACTCCGTATTTTCCATTGTGTACGCATTCAGCCAATCAAATTGCAGGAAAACCAACGGAGAAGATCTCTCAAACAACCCGCCCGTGAGGAAAAAATATGCCCAAAATATTTTCGTTCGGGGATTAAAACTACGAGTTGGTCAACAAAAAACGAATTCCAGTATGCAAACCACGCGGTTGGAAGATTACAGACGGAGACGCAACAACTTCCTACTTCGTTTGACATTTCAAGATGCACAATGAAGGGTACGTTTTGAATGAAAGCTAACGTTTATTGGCTGAGTTACGTCACTTTTATTTGTTGTGTAGTTAAATCAGTGAGGCTATAAACTCACTGCTAACGTTAGAACCATAGACATCTTATAAGTAGACGCAGCATGGAGCGCTACTGTCTACAGGCGCAGACGAGACGCGGAGCCGCCATCTTGGAGTGGTGATCCGCTCCACTCAGTGCAATACATTTGACAGGAGCAATGAACTGTCAGCGCATTTAATTCATTTTACCTCACTGAATACCACTTATATTCACGCGCTTTTTTGTCAAACGTGTAACTATGATAAAGGACACATGTTTTGGCGTGTTCCTAGTTTGCTTAACAGTAATATAATATTCTAATCAGAGGTGGGTAGAGTAGCCAGAAATTGTACTCAAGAGTACAGTTACTTTAGAGATGTATTACTCAAGTAAAAGTAAGGAGTAGTCACCCAAATATTTACTTGAGTAAAAGTAAAAAGTATGTTGTGAAAAAACTACTCAAGTACTGAGTAACTGATGAGTAACCTGACTACGGCAACAAGTAATGCACAAAAACATAAAAATAGCAATGAGCAAATTCAAAGCCAGGAATATCTCTTAACTAAAACAATAATATATATTAAATAATAATACATTAAAATAAAATTAAAAAAATGGCACATTGAGCCACAATAACTTAACAGCACCATAGGCTCAGTAGGCATTCATTGATTTGATTGATTGATTGATTAAAACTTGTATTAGTAGATTGCACAGTACAGTACATATTCCCTACAATTGACCACTAAATGGTAACACCCCAATAAGTTTTTCAACGTTTATCAATTACTTAGTAAATGACTAAGTCGAGGTGATCTACCTCATATATACATACACACACATATCATACATACACACAGAAATCATTTATACACACACACACATATATATATACATATATACAGTATATAATTTATATTTATTTATTTTGCCGTTTTTGTTCACATTTTGAAGGTGTTTTAATGAATATACATGCATGTTTAACACATAGATTCCTATCTTTCATGAAGACAAGAATATAAGTTGGTGTATTACCTGATTCTGATGACTTGCATTGATTGGAATCAGACGTCCACGTTTTCAAATGGAGGAGAAAAAAAGTTCCTCTTTTCTGTCTAATACCACATGAAAGTGGTTGGTTTTTGGCATCTTATTTGTCCAGCTTCCATATTGGTTTTTATACACTTTACAAGAAATACATTGGCGGCAAACTCCGTAGCTTGCTAGCTTGTTTGCGCTGGCTTTCGGAGACTCTTATTTTGTTAGCGCAGGCGCGATGGAGCGGCGCTTTTATTGTGAAGACGGGAACTGTGCGATCAGTCTTTAGGGTTTTGACGGGAAGTACGGTTGAAATAAAAAGTGTCTTTTTTTCTTTACACTTTTGATTGATTTTTTTGAAACTTTTATTAGTAGATTGCACAGTACAGTACATATTCTGTACAATTGACCACTAAATGGTAACACCCAGATAAGTTTGTCAACATGTTTAAGTCGGGTTTTACGTATCACGGTCATGTGACCGCCTGGCTCTGTTTGATTGGTCCAACGTCAGCTATTTGTAAGTTGAAGAAACAATATGATTAGGTTATAAATACATGTGTATATCCTACATAAACAATGTATGAATACATTAGATATCCATATATCTTAGGGACCTATAGACTGTATCTCCGTTTTTGCAGCAACAGAGAGTTTATTCTGTCTTGACACTTTGTATTGATATTTTCTATTACATTCTTCCTTTAAATAATAATGTTTACAGTGATTGTTTTATATGTATTTTTCATTTATGTTGCTTCGGATAAAAGTGTCTGCCAAATACTTAAACATATATAAACACCTGAAAGTCTTTATATGAACTAAAACCACCAATCTGTTTCACTGGATTCAGAATAAAACCAAAGTCTGTCTTACCCAACAAAGTTAGCATTTGAATATTGTTACTTGAAGATTTATTCCTGGTTACAATTAGACTGTTAATGTCAGGCTTTCCCCTGACAGTTTGTCTATGTTTTAGTTTTCCTCTGCATTTGTCTGTTTCCTCTGTGTTTAGTATCTCCTGTCTTTAGTTCCTGTCTAGTGCTCTTATTTTGTCAGCTTCCTGTCTTGTGCTGTGTTCCTCCTCAGCTGCGGCTGATTGGCATCTGGTCACACCAGTTGCCAATCAGCCCGCTCCTATTTGTACCCTCTTCGTTTTGTCAGTTGCTGGATTATTGTATTGTATTGTCATTCAGACTTGTATTGGTGTTGCTACGTATCACTCTTGTCGTGCTACCTGTCGTTTTGTTACAGTTACTACTTGTCATGCTACATTTTATCCTGGTCGTCGTAGCAGTAAGCTGTTTTTGTTAGCCATTAGCTATTTCCAGTTTTTCTGTTTGTTATCCTTCCATGCTAACGTTCCTTTTTGTTTTTCTAGCTCCTAGTGCTAGCTCTCTTAATTTTTTATTCCGCCCATGTGCATGCTTTTTGTTTGTTCTTGTTTAGTTTTAATTAAATCATGTTTTCAAATTCTATGCCTGCTTCCGTCTCTGCATCTTGGGGTTTAACAAGTAACCCTGACAGTAAAGAGAGTATTGTCTTATATTTTGCCTAAAATGAGAATGCATCATAATCAGTGGTGGCTGGTGAATTTTGTTTTACGTCGGGCTGAAAGTTTAACCAAATACCTGTAGGGGCGAGGTCATCCTCCCCCAGAAGATTTCTTTGTGATTTTCACATACACATATTGAAGATCTTTGCTCCTTCTCAACTCTGTGGTGATATTATTTTCACAAAATACAACCAATAGTACGTTAATGTTAAATCTTACTTATGAAAAGTAATCCCCCGATTCCTATTTTCAACAGTCCGCTCATTTGAGCAGGAAAACACTGAACACCAGCCCGACATCTTTGTTTCTACCTGTCAGTTTAGGCTGCTCGCCGGTACCTTGTCACCTCTTCAAGATGGCGGCCAAAGTGCTCGTGTAATAGCAGCCAATGCCGTGTCTACTTATAAGATGTCTATGGTTATAACGTCATTGCAAACACAACAATCGGTTGCGTCCACTGCAGTTCACTACTTTATTCATACTTTTTGTCAGGTGATTTTTTATTTTTAAGCAGGGTTGCATGAGGTACCTACACATAACGTTACGTTGGTGAATGCATCACACACAGTAACGCAACGTTAGACGGGGGTCAGCAGCACCGCATATTTTAGCCACCTACAAAAAGACAGACTTAGTCAAATAAAGGTTGGTTAAAATGTATACTGTATTAAGAATGTGTACATATTGCATAGGGGCCTGACATCTAAAAAGTACGACTCTGTTCATTGTTATGTTCATGTATTTATGTTTTTCATGTGTACCTACACATAAACACAAATAGAATATGAGATGAGATAAGGTAAGAACAGGACAAAAACTGCTGTGGAACTAGTTACAAAGCAAAATGCCATGGAAATACAATGTGTGGCTCCGAAATGACAACACTGGCTCGGTTTCTTAAATACGGGTTCTTTACTTGAGTTTTAAGCCGTGAAAACTGCAGGACAAGACATGAAATACAATGGTTTTAAAAACAGTTCAGTCCCAGGCAAACAAGGTGCCAAACAAAATTAGCTACCTGGTGGCCGCCTGCCACTTGGGAGGTTCTTGGGCAGCAAACACTCCAGTGTTGTGCAACTACATGAGCGTACACAAAATCAAACCAACGCACTCCACAAATGTACAGAACATTTCAACACAATATGACAATAACTTGTTCAGCTAGTCAAATGTTCCCCACGGCTGCTGATGGCCCAAAGTCCTTTGCATGTCTGCAACTCCAAACACCAAATCTCGCCAGAATAGCGGCGTGACAAAGAAAATAAATTGCCCCTTTTATAGTAACCCAAATGTGTCTTATTTACAAAAAATATAACATGACTTCAGAACCATAATAATTTACAACGAAAAATGTTAATCCTTAAAAGAAAAAATATTAAGTGTAAGTTTTCAACAACACTTACACAATGTTAACATGTTTGTGCAAATAAGTACAGTTGTACTTGTTTTTATAAAATGTTTATTCTGTAAAGGAATGAGTTGAATGTTTAACATGACGGGTTAATAGTAGGGATGCACCGAAATGAAAATTTGTGGCCGAAACCGAATAAAATTTAAACGCTTGGCCGAAGGTCGAATACCGAATAATGAATGCAGTTTTTCACAACTTTTTTATATTGCATAAATAGCCTAGAATACATTTTTAGACATGTTTTTCAAATAAAGTACATTTTTATTGAATATTGACATTTTTTAATATTGCAGTAGCCTTTGCTTTTCAAAAAAAGCACAGTTTTTCATTTATATTAGGCCTTCAAACAAAACATGCATTCCAAAAAAAAATAAAGTGCATTAAAGTGGATAAACCCACAACAAATGAATTATTGTCCTTTTGGCAAAAGTCTGCTTAGCCACAGTAGATATGCTAATAATGTAAACAGAAGGCTCAAGTAAATCTCAATAAGTGTGTGCTTGTAACCTCATACACTTATACAGGTAGCCTACACAACATTGTAACCTCATACACTTATACAGGTACACAACATTGTAACCTCATACACTTATACAGGTACACAACATTGTAACCTCATACACTTATACAGGTACACAACATTGTAACCTCATACACTTATACAGGTACACAACATTGTAACCTCATACACTTATACAGGTACACAACATTGTAACCTCATACACTTATACAAGTACACAACATTGTAACCTCATACACTTATACAGGTACACAACATTGTAACCTCATACACTTATACAGGTACACAACATTGTAACCTCATACACTTATACAGGTACACAACATTGTAACCTCATACACTCATACAAGTACACAACATTGTAACCTCATACACTTATACAGGTACACAACATTGTAACCTCATACACTTATACAGGTACACAACATTGTAACCTCATACACTCATACAGGTACACAACATTGTAACCTCATACACTTATACAGGTACACAACATTGTAACCTCATACACTTATACAGGTACACAACATTGTAACCTCATACACTTATACAGGTACACAACATTGTAACCTCATACACTTATACAGGTACACAACATTGTAACCTCATACACTTATACAGGTACACAACATTGTAACCTCATACACTTATACAGGTACACAACATTGTAACCTCATACACTTATACAGGTACACAACATTGTAACCTCATACACTTATACAGGTACACAACATTGTAACCTCATACACTTATACAAGTACACAACATTGTAACCTCATACACTCATACAAGTACACAACATTGTAACCTCATACAAGTACACAACATTGTAACCTCATACACTTATACAAGTACACAACATTGTAACCTCATACACTCATACAAGTACACAACATTGTAACCTCATACACTTATACAAGTACACAACATTGTAACCTCATACACTTATACAAGTACACAACATTGTAACCTCATACACTTATACAGGTACACAACATTGTAACCTCATACACTTATACAGGTACACAACATTGTAACCTCATACACTTATACAGGTACACAACATTGTAACCTCATACACTTATACAGGTACACAACATTGTAACCTCATACACTTATACAAGTACACAACATTGTAACCTCATACACTTATACAGGTACACAACATTGTAACCTCATACACTTATACAGGTACACAACATTGTAACCTCATACACTTATACAGGTACACAACATTGTAACCTCATACACTTATACAGGTACACAACATTGTAACCTCATACACTTATACAGGTACACAACATTGTAACCTCATACACTCATACAGGTACACAACATTGTAACCTCATACACTTATACAGGTACACAACATTGTAACCTCATACACTTATACAGGTACACAACATTGTAACCTCATACACTTATACAGGTACACAACATTGTAACCTCATACACTTATACAGGTACACAACATTGTAACCTCATACACTTATACAGGTACACAACATTGTAACCTCATACACTTATACAGGTACACAACATTGTAACCTCATACACTTATACAGGTACACAACATTGTAACCTCATACACTTATACAGGTACACAACATATCCCAGGCCAGAACAGATTTGTCAATAACAGTGCTTCAGCTTCAGAATAAAAAGAACAATTTAATTTTAACACTGCATGTTGGTTGATTGCGTCACCGTGTCCAAAAATTACGTCTTTGCGTCACACCCCACTATTCGGCCTTGCTTTTAACTCATTCCACCGAATGCTTTTTTTTGCCATATTCGGCCGAATATATTCGGTTACCGATTAATCGGTGCATCCCTAGTTAATAGTGCTATTATGAAGTGCAATGTCAGCACTATTTTTTCCCTGCAGTTTCAAATGCACTTGTTTTAATAAATGCATACAACGTTTTAAAAGCATACACAATCTGTGTAAATATATTAGTCCGGGGTTAAAAGGACTTGAAATGACTCGAAACTCAAAATGCAGGACTTGGGACTTTCCAGTCTTGACTCCGGACTTGCCTGTCTTGACTCGAGACTTGAGGGCAAAGACTTGAGACTTACTTGTGACTTGCAAAACAATGACTTGGTTCCACCTCTGGATTGCACATGTGCCGTTAGGAGTGCATGTCTGATGCAAGGGCCGCTCAACACCTTTCTTATGCCACCACTCTGAAGACCGATGAGCGTTGTCAGCAGGTTTATTGACATTCAAAAGGGTGAAACTAAAATGACAAACAATATAGTCAACATGTACATATATTATGCAAATTATGCTTTCGGTCCCCTAGAGGGGGGGGGGGGGGCTGCCCACATCTGAGGTCCTCTCCAAGGTTTCTCATAGTCAGCATTGTCACTGGCGTCCCACTGGGTGTGAATTCTCTCTGCCCACTGGGTGTGAGTTTTCCTTGCCCTTTTGTGGGTTCTTCCGAGGATGTTGTAGTCGTAATGATTTGTGCAGTCCTTTGAGACATTTGTGATTTGGGGCTATATAAATAAACATTGATTGATTGATTGATGATGCAAATGTATTCATATACATGCTGTAATGCTATTTTACAAGGCATGAGAAGGTAAACAATGATACATTTGTATGACGACGCCATTTTAGATGACATCGCAAATGAATGCTAATGAGCACGACAAAGATCTCATACATCACAAATCATAAATTTAGCTCCAAATAGTTTGGACAAAAAACAAGTTTCAAAGTTCAATTTATGATACATACCGGCGATGCAACCTTAAACAAAATATTTATTTATGCAGTATTTTTTTCGAAAAATAACCACCATAAAGTACGTGCTGGCACCGTAAATTTCTGCCGGTCTATGAAGTTTGATTGAAAATACACACTTCTCAACAATTAACTGCCATGACCACAAGATTGCGACAAATACACACGTAATAATATATGTAAGAAGCACAACACACTTCAAAAAACAAGAGTTTACAACTTTTAGTTGTAACAGTTCAGTACATATTCCGTACAATTGACTACTAAATGGTAACCCTCCAATAAGTTTTTCAACTTGTTTAAGTCGGGGTCCACCTTCATCAATTCATTGTACAAATATATACCATCGTCATCACACAGGTTCATCATCAGAGTTTATACATTGAATTATTTACATTATTTACAATCCGGGGAGGTGGGATGTGGAGGTGTTTAGTAAAGGCTTTTACTAACATTAAACCTCCCTACCAGGAGCGTCACTAAGCCTATTTTAGGGGGGTTCAAGCCCCCCTAAAATATTCTTAAGCCCCCCTAAATAATTTGGCGTTATATTTTATTTTCAGACAGCACCTTTTAGTAAATCTGCCTGAATATGCACCCCATATCTATCTCTGGCTAGGAAGCTCGTAGAGACTTGAAACTCACCCTGGTGACTCATTCTTACCCCCCCCCCTGTATACAGTGAAAACCGTGTGATGATCGGACCTCCAGAGGCGGAGTTAGTGGGGGTGCCTGAAAATGCATGTTTTTCCCCTCTAAACTCTCTCCCTTTGTTTATAAGGCCAATTTTCTGCTGGATTTACTCTCTATAAACTCCAAGGAAAAAAATACCTGACTGGGGACAATTTTAGAAATCGGTCTTGAAACTAAGGCACGCGGGCCAAAAGCGGCCCGCCAGCATCCAAAATCCGGCCCCTGGATTTTTATTCATTTTTTGGATTTTTGGGACATGGGGGACTTGTGGGACTCCATCCCGGGTACGATTTTTGAACATTTTGAGGACTTTTGCCTACTTTCCCAACTTTCCCCCCCACTTCCAGTGTGACTTTGCGGTGTGCGCTATGGACATGCTAGGCATCCCTTGACTCGGGTGGCCAGCTGCGGGACTTGTGTGACTGATTTTTGAACATTTTGAGGACTTTTGCCTACTTTCCCAACTTTCCCCCCACTTCCAGTGTGACTTTGCGGTGTGCGCTATGGACATGCTGGGCATCCCTTGACTCGGGTGGCCAGCTGCGGGACTTGTGTGACTGATTTTTGAACACTTTGAGGACTTTTGCCTACTTTCCCAGCTTTCCCCCCACTTCCAGTCAGTTGTGGTGTATCGCTATACATTATTAGGAAGAGGTGTTTATTTGGTAATATATATATATATATATATATATATATATATATATAGAATCACTTAATTTATATCGCGCTTTTCTAAACACTCAACATTCATTCACACCTGGTGGTGGTAAGCTACATCAGTAGCCACAGCTGCCCTGGGGTAGACTGACTGGGAGCGTGGCTGCCCGCTGGCCTGTTCTAAAAATAGCTTAAATAGCAGCACTTACCAGTGAGCTGCCTCTTTTTTATTTTATTTTATTTATTTACTAGCAAGCTGGTCTCGCTTTGCTGGACGTTTTTAATTCTAAGAGAGACAAAACTCAAATAGAATTTGAAAATCCAAGAAAATATTTTAAAGACTTGGTCTTCACTTTAAATACATTCTTTTATTTTTTTTTTTACTTTGCTTCTTATAACTTTCAGAAAGACAATTTTAGAGAAAAAACAAAACCTTAAAAATAATTTTAGGATTTTTAAACCAGTTTACCTTTTTAAATTCCTTCCTCTTCTTTCCTGACAATTCAAATCAACGTTCAAGTAAATTTACCTTTTTTATTGTAAAGAATAATAAATACATTTTAATTTATTCTTCATTTTAGCTTCTGTTTTTTCGACGGAGAATATTTGTGAAATATTTCTTCACTTATTATGATTAAAATTTAAAAAAAAAATATTCCGGCTTCAAAAAGCATTAAATACACTGTGAAGAGGCACTACCACAATTAAATGTGGTGAAATCATACATTCTATTAGCTAATTACAAGACGGTGAATAAAGGCAGACAGAAGTTTCTTTGGCATGACCAACTAAACAACTTCTGCTGTTGCCACCACAGCTGGTAGCTGCTGCTACCACTACAGAAGAATAAATACATTCTTCAATTAAACAGTTTTGTGAGCCCATTCTAATTCAAAAGAGAGTGACGGGTAATTCAAGATTATCATTATCAAATCCTTACAAATTTTTTCAGACCAGAGGTGTTAAACATGCAGCCCGTGGGCTGGATCAGGCACGAACAGGTTTTATCCGGCCTATGTGATGAGTTTGCCAAGTATAAAAATTAGCTGCTTTTTTTTTTATTTTTGGAACGAAAAAAACTGCTGTTCTGAATTTGTCCACTGGATGTCACAATAATAATTCTGTTAGGCAAGCAAACAGTTTATATCACGGCCAAGCAAGAGTTACAAAGTAAAGGGGCACTGTAGCTCCTCCTCCTCGACCCACATGAAACTTAAAACCTGTCGTTTCATGTCTTCTGCTTCGAACACATTATTTGGCACTCTGGTTAACCCAAAATGTCTGTCGAACAGAAAAGTTTGTTTAGTTTTTCCTCCATTTCTCACGGTTTGTTGGACATAACAAAAAAGGTATTTGGCACCTCGAAGAGTTAACGTGGTGTTTTTTGTTCAATCCCAGAAAAACTCTGGCTTAAAGTTTCATCCTGGCTTTGTAGATACACTGAGACCAAGTCTAAGCTCGTTGTGTTTTTGAAACTGCTCCATATTCTTCAGAATCTTTAACACATTTCAATCAATCAATGTTTACTTATATAGCCCTAAATCACTAGTGTCTCAAAGGGCTGCACAAACCACGACATCCTCGGTAGGCCCACATAAGGGCAAGGAAAACTCACACCCAGTGGGACGTCGGTGACAATGATGACTATGAGAACCTTGGAGAGGACGAAAGCAATGGATGTCGAGCGGGTCTAACATGATACTGTGAAAGTTCAATCCACAATGGATCCAACACAGTCGCAAGAGTCCAGTCCAAAGCGGATCCAACACAGCAGCGAGAGTCCCGTTCACAGCGGAGCTAGCAGGAAACCATCCCAAGCGGAGGCGGATCAGCAGCGCAGAGATGTCCCAGCCGATACACAGGCAAGCAGTACATGGCCACCGGATCGGACCGGACCCCCTCCACAAGGGAGAGTGGGACATAGGAGAAAAAGAAAAGAAACAGCAGATCAACTGGTCTAAAAAGGGAGTCTATTTAAAGGCTAGAGTATAAAAAAGAGTTTTAAGGTGAGACTTAAATGCTTCTACTGAGGTGGCATCTCAAACTGTTACCGGGAGGGCATTCCAGAGTACTGGAGCCCGAACGGAAAACGCTCTATAGCCCGCAGACTTTTTTTGGGCTCTGGGAATCACTAATAAGCCGGAGTCCTTTGAAGGCAGATTTCTTGCCGGGACATATGGTACAATACAATCGGCAAGATAGGATGGAGCTAGACCGTGTAGTATTTTATACGTAAGTAGTAAAACCTTAAAGTCACATCTTAAGTGCACAGGAAGCCAGTGCAGGTGAGCCAGTATAGGTATATATGTATGTATATATGTATATAAAGGTATATACAGTATAGGTATATATGTATGTATATATGTATATAAAGGTATATACAGTATAGGTATATATGTATGTATATATGTATATAAAGGTATATACAGTATAGGTATATATGTATGTATATATGTATATAAAGGTATATACAGTATAGGTATATATGTATGTATATATGTATATAAAGGTATATACAGTACAGGCGTAATGTGATCAAACTTTCTTGTTCTTGTCAAAAGTCTAGCAGCCGCATTTTGTACCAACTGTAATCTTTTAATGCTAGACATGGGGAGACCCGAAAATAATACGTTACAGTAGTCGAGGCGAGACGTAACAAACGCATGGATAATGATCTCAGCGTCTTTAGTGGACAGAATGGAGCGAATTTTAGCGATATTACGGAGATGAAAGAAGGCCGTTTTAGTAACGCTTTTAATGTGTGACTCAAAGGAGAGAGTTGGGTGGAAGATAATACCCAGATTCTTTACCGTGTCGCCTTGTTTAATTGTTTGGTTGTCAAATGTTAGAGTTGTATTATTAAATAGAGTTCGGTGTCTAGCAGGACCGATAATCAGCATTTCCGTTTTTTTGGCATTAAGTTGCAAAAAGTTAGCGGACATCCATTGTTTAATTTCATTAAGACACGCCTCCAGCTGACTACAATCCGGCGTGTTGGTCAGCTTTAGGGGCATGTAGAGTTGGGTGTCATCAGCATAACAGTGAAAGCTAACACCGTATTTGCGTATGATGTCACCTAGCGGCAGCATGTAGATGCTGAAGAGTGCAGGGCCAAGGACCGAACCCTGGGGAACTCCACACGTTACCTTAACATAGTCCGAGGTCACATTGTTATGGGAGACACACTGCATCCTATCAGTAAGATAAGAGTTAAACCAAGACAGGGCTGAGTCTGACATACCAATTCGTGTTTTGATACTGCTGATCCGCCTCCGCTTGGGATGGTTTCCTGCTGGCTCCGCTGTGAACGGGACTCTCGCTGCTGTGTTGGATCCGCTTTGGACTGGACTCTCGCGACTGTGTTGGATCCATTGTGGATTGAACTTTCACAGTATCATGTTAGACCCGCTCGACATCCATTGCTTTCCTCCTCTCTAAGGTTCTCATAGTCATCATTGTCACCGACGTCCCACTGGGTGTGAGTTTTCCTTGCCCTTATGTGGGCCTACCGAGGATGTCGTGGTGGTTTGTGCAGCCCTTTGAGACACTAGTGATTTAGGCCTATATAAGTAAACATTGATTGATTGATTGATTGTAATACCAGTGAAGATAAAAGCAAGTTAAACCCACTATACGATCACACGAAACAAGTATACTGTCAGAAACCATTGTATTAAGTTACACCTGTAATTGTAAAAATATGAAAATGTTATGTACTTGGGCAGACTTCCTGCACTCTGCTAATGACATCGAAACCAGCAGAGGTGCTAACCACATATTGTGTGTATGTGCGTTCCGATCACTCATTGCAGCTACCAGTAAAGAACCACGTCATCCAAACCAGCCTGCGTGTGGATTCTTGACTGGACAGGTACACAGCAGTTACATATATAAATGTATTTATTAAAGGTAAATTGAGCAATTTGGCTATTTCTGGTAATCTATTTAAGTGTGTATCAAACTGGTAGCCCTTCGCATTAATCAGTACCCACAAAGTAGCTCTTGGTTTCAAAAAGGTTGCTGACCCCTGGTTTATACTGTTGTTGGACTTATTTTGATTATTGTTTCTCAACTGTTTGTAAATGTTGAAATTTATAAATAAACATTAAAAAAAAAGAGAGGGCGCAACTACGGTGACTATGCCGTCTGGGCGCCGGTGTTGTGCCGAATTATGCACCCCTGCCGTAAAATGCACCCCCTGGCGGGAGCGCGCTTACGTCACCCGTCTCGAAAAGTAGCTAAACTCGGCTAAAATCGCCTCTTTCGGCATAAAACTGTACATAAGGTGAATAATCCAAGTTGTCTTTACTTTGGATATATTAATGGATGGATTAATTGTGATTCTTCATTGATTTCGTCGTCATTCAAGTGGGTACATCGCCTCTTTCGGCATAAAAAAGTACATAAGGTGAAATAATTAGGCAATGACGGCGAAATCATTGAGGAATCACAATTAATCCACCCATTAATATATCCAAAGTAAAGACAACTTGGATTATTCACCTCGTGTAAATGTTTATGCCGAAAGAGGCGATTTTAGCCGAGTTTAGCTACTTTTCGAGACGGGTGACGTAAGCGCGCTCCCGCCAGGGGGTGCATTTTACGGCAGGGGTGCATAATTCAGTGAGAGCTGAAGATCCCGGCCAGATGAAGCCATCAGGACCACATCATCTGCAAAAAGCAGAGACCTAATCCTGCGGTCACCAAACC
This sequence comes from Nerophis ophidion, assembly GCF_033978795.1. Classification (NCBI taxonomy): domain Eukaryota; kingdom Metazoa; phylum Chordata; class Actinopteri; order Syngnathiformes; family Syngnathidae; genus Nerophis; species Nerophis ophidion. The sequence goes on from NC_084617.1 coordinate 2,684,039, forward strand.
GGAACCCCTCAACGCCTTGACTGCGCCTAGAAATTCTGTCCATAAAAGTTCTGAACAGAATGGGTGACAAAGGACAGCCTTGGCGGAGTCCAACCCTCACTGGAAATGTGTCCGACTTACTGCCGGCAATGCGGACCAAGTTCTGACACTGATCATACAGGGAGTGGACCGCCACAATAAGACTCTCTGAGCACTCCCCACAGGACTTCCCGAGGGACACGGTCCAATGCCTTCTCAAAGTCCACAAAGCACTGGATCGGTTCGCAGCAGAGTGTGAAGTGACCAGAATGAGAATCAGCACCTCCAAGTCCGAGTCCATGGTTCTCGCCCGGAAAAGGGTGGAGTGCCATCTCCGGGTTGGGGAGGAGACCCTGCCCCAAGTGGAGGAGTTCAAGTACCTAGGAGTCTTGTTCACCAGTGAGGGAAGAGTGGATGGTGAGATCGACAGGCGGATCGGTGCGGCGTCTTCAGTAATGCGGACGTTGTATCGATCCGTTGTGGTGAAGAAGGAGCTGAGCCGGAAGGCAAAGCTCTCAATTTACCGGTCGATCTACGTTCCCATCCTCACCTATGGTCATGAGCTTTGGGTCATGACCGAAAGGATAAGATCACGGGTACAAGCGGCCCAAATGAGTTTGGGTCTCTCCCTTAGAGATAGGGTGAGAAGCTCTGTCATCAGGGAGGAACTCAAAGTAAAGCCGCTGCTCCTTCACATCGAGAGGAGCCAGATGAGGTGGTTCGGGCATCTGGTCAGGATGCCTCCCTAGGGAGGTGTTTAGGGCACGTCCAGCTGGTAGGAGGCCACGGGGAAGACCATGGACACGTTGGGAAGACTATGTCTCCTGGCTGGCCTGGAAACGCCTCGGGATCCCCCGGGAAGAGCTGGACGAAGTGGCTGGAAATAGGGAAGTCTGGGCTTCCCTGCTTAGGCTGCTGCCCCCGCGACCCGACCTCGGATAAGCGGAAGAAGATGGATGGATGGATCATTAGTAATTTTTCCTGATTAGGATTAGTTTTAGAATTTTGATGACATGTTTTAAATTATTATAAACACACTTTGATTTCTATTTTACTGTTTTAATTGATTTTACCCTTTAAAATAGTTTTTAATCATATTTGTTTTTTTATTGTTTTTATTGGTTTTATATTTATTTATTTTTTTGTTTTTATTCAGTCATTGGTGGAGCATAATATATATACATATTTTTTCATTATTATTTTTTTTTTACAATTGTTTTTAACATGGCTGTGCAGCACTTTGGAAACGTTATTGTTGTTTGGGCTTCCCTGCTTAGGCTGTTGCCCCCGCGACCCGACCTCGGATAAGCGGAAGATGATGGATGGATGGGTGCATAATTCGGCACAACACCGGAAGCAGGATATTGATTGAAACTTTAATTAGTAGATTGCACAGTACAGTACATATTCCGTACAATTGACCACTAAATGGTAACACCCTAATACGTTTTTCAACTTGTTTAAGTCGGGGTCCACGTTAATCAATTCATGTTGCAAGAGGGACTTTTGATAGCGGCGTACATGTTAGTCGGCGGAAGATAAGGAAGAAGCGCCTCTCGGCTCCTTCATTGCGCTGACTGTGTTTGAAGGCTTTTCATTTTGACTTGTACCGAAGGCGAGCTTATTTAGAGCTATTGTTAAGTTTGGTTGGAGGGAAATCTGACTTTATCACAGTTTGTGACATTACGTTCTCCTCCCTCCTAGTCACGTGGTTTGCGAGCAAGCAGAGACTACAGACGGGTGTGCCTCAGTTTGAGCCTTTCCTTCCACTATGCTCCCATTCAAAGGTATGTTCATCAAATTAATTGTGTCAAAAGTATTATCCTTGACGAGGAACTGCATACTTTGTAATACTTTAGTAGCCGGTTCGAATCTGCGTTGTGTATTTGCTTTGACGACAAGAGGACTCTGTGGTTGCCTTTAGCCGAAACAGGTGGCGTATTTATTTTTACCTGTATGAAATAATACAGGAAACAGTGCGGCAGCGTTAACACAGGACTCAGCAGCAAACCTGTCTAAAATGGAGGGGAAACTTCAATGAAATGCCGCAGCCACAGTGTGTGCGTCAGCGAGAAACGCCACCGAGCAGTACACCAGCAAAAAGTTTGCTAAAACACTCAAACTATGAGCAGAACAAGTGTACATTACCATATCAGCAACACAAGAGCACATTATAATCTCGTTTTACAGCCAAACACTTTAAAAACACTTGAGCAGAGAGAAACACTTACTTCCTCACGCATGTCTCAGCAACGAGTTAGGACTCAACGTCACTTCCGGAAAAAGGTAGGATTTCAAAATAAAATTACAAATTCTTGTTCTTGTCAAAAGTCTAGCAGCCGCATTTTGTACCAACTGTAATCTTCCCTGAGACATTGGCGTCAAGACACCCGTGTACACACCCCTCCGACTATCAGGTACTATTTATCTCACTAAAACACTAGCAACACAATAGAAAGATAAGGGATTTCCCAGAATTATCCTAGTAAATGTGTGTAAAAATATCGGACTCCGTCCCAATGCAATCACGTTTTTTTTTTAACTTGTTTTTTTGTTTAATTTTTTTTTTTCTAGTCCGTCGCTATCAATATCCTCAAACACGAATCTTTCATCCTCGCTCAAATTAATGGGGAAATTGTCGTTTTCTCGGTCCGAATAGCACTTTTTGTTGGAGGCTCCCATTAAAAACAATGTGAATATGTGAGGAGCCATCAACATGTGATGTCATCGTCTGCGACTTCCGGTAGAGGCAGGGCTTTTCTGTTAGCACCGACAGTTGCGAATTTTATCGTGGATGTTCTCTACTAAATCCTTTTCAGCAAAAATATGGCAATATCGCGAAATGATCAAGTATGGCACATAGAATGGACCTGCTATCCCCCTTTTAAAGGCCTACTGAAATGAGATGTTATAAATAAATAAATAAATGGGTTGTACTTGTATAGCGCTTTTCTACCTTCAAGGTACTCAAAGCGCTTTGACACTACTTCCACATTCACACACACTGATGGAGGGAGCTGCCATGCAAGGCGCCAACCAGCACCCATCAGGAGCAAGGGTGAAGTGTCTTGCTCATTTAAACGGGGATAGAGGGTCCATTCTATGTGTCATACTCAGCTACAATCGGGCGGAAGGCGGGGGTACACCCTGGAGAAGTCGTCATCTCATTGCGGGCCATTCCTAACCCATAGGGTTCAATATGACCTTTTGCAGCTGTTACAGCTTCAACTCTTCTGGGAAGGCTGTCCACAAGGTGTGTTTATAGGAATTTTCCACCATTCCTCCTAAAGCGCATTGGTGAGGTCACACAATGATGTTGGTAGAGAAGGCCTGGTTCTTGATCTCCGTTCTAATTCATCACAAAAATATTCTATTAGGTTCAGGTCAGGACTCTGTGCAGGCCAGTCAAGTTCATCCACACCAGACTCTGTCATCCATGTCTTTGTGGACCTTGCTTTGTGCACTGCTGCACGGTTGTGTTGGAAGAGGAAGGGGTCCGCTCCAAACTGTTCCCACCAGGTTGGGAGCATGGAATTGTCCAAAAATGTTTTTGTATCCCGGAGCATTCAAAGTTCCTTTCACTGGAACTAAGGGGCCAAGCCCAACTCCTTAAAAAAAAAACCCCACCTCACACCATAATGAACCTCTTTTATCCACATTTCCCACCCGGCACAATGCAGTCCGAAATGTCCCGATCTCCTGGCAACCTCCTAACCCAGACTGGTCCATCAGACTACCAGATGCTAAAGCTTGACTAATCACTCCAGAAAAGACGTCTCCACTGCTCTAGAGTCCAGTGGCGACATGCTTTACACCACTGCATCCCACGCTTTGCATTGGACTTGGTGATGTACGGCTTAGATTCAGCTGCTCGGCCATGGAAACCCATTCCAGGAAGCTCTCTGCGTACTGTGCGTGGGCTAATTGGAAGGTCACATGAAGTTTTGGAGCTCTGTAGCAACTGACTGTGCAGAAAGCCAGTTTACGTGGCCTACCACTCGGTGGCTGAGTTGCTGTTGTTCCCAAACTCTTCCATTTTCTTATAATAAAGCCGACAGTTGACTTTGGAATATTTAGGAACAATGAAATTTCACAACCGGAATTGTGGCATCCTATGACAGTTCCACGCTGGAAATCACTGAGAGCGGCCCATTCTTTCACAAATGTTTGTAGAAACAGTCTCCATGCCTAAGTGCTTGATTTGATACACCGGGCCAGGTGATTGTCATCATTTGGATGGGTGGCCAAATACTTTAGTCCAGGGGTGCCCACACTTTTTCTGCAGGCGAGCTACTTTTCAATTGACCAACTCGAGGGGATCTACCTCATTTATATATATTATTTATATTTATTTATTTATGAAAGAGACGTTTTTGTAAACAAGTTAAATGTGTTTAATGATAATACAAGCATGTGTAACACATATAGATATCTTTCTTTCACGAAGACAAGAATATAAGTTGGTGTATTACCTGATTCTGATGACTTGCATTGATTGGAATCAGACAGTAATGATGATAACGCCCACATTTTCAAATGGAGGAGAAAAAAAGTTGTCCTTTCTGTACAATACCACATGGAAGTGGTCGGTTTTTGGCATCTAATTCATCCAGCTTCCATACACTTTACAAGAAAAACATTGGCGGCAAATTCCGTAGCTTGCTTGATTGACATTCACGGCACCCGAGGGTCTTGTGAGATGACGCTGGCTGCTGCCAGTTCATTATTATGAAAAAATGACAGAGAGGAAGGCGAGAAACACTTTTTATTTCAACAGACTCTCGCGCCGTCCCTTCCGTCAAAACTCTAAAGGCCGACTGCACATTTCCTATCTTCACAATAAAAGCCCTGCTTCATGCTGCCTGCGCTAACAAAATAAGAGTCTCGGAAAGCTGGCGTGCACAAGTGATGTGCACGCCAGCTTTCTGAGGGATCGCTTGTGCACGCCAGTTTTCCGAGACTCTTATTTAGTTAGCGCAGGCAGCATGAAGCAGGGCTTTTATTGTGAAGATAGGAAATGTGCAGTCGGCCTTTAGAGTTTTGACGGAAGGTACGGCGCGAGAGTCTGTGAAATAAAAAGTGTTTCTCGCCTTCCTCTCGGTCATATTTTCATAATAATGATCTTGCAGCAGCCAGCGTCATCTCACAAGACCCTCGGGTGCCGTGAATGTCATTTAAGTGACGTCTTGGTGAAGATTGATGAGCACTCATTTTTAGGTCTATTTTTTTTAAAAGCCTGGCTCGAGATCGACTGACACACCCCCGCAGTCGACTGGTAGCTCGCCATCCACGTAATGGGCACGCCTGCTTTAGTCAAAATAGTGTATGAGAACGTGACTGCTCGTGAGGCAGAGAGTGGAACTGCTGCTGCTGCTGATTGTGTGTGTGTGTGTGTGTGTGTGTGTGTGTGTGTGTGTGTGTGTGTGTGTGTGTGTGTGTGTGATTTGACAGTGTCCTCCTTGACACTTTTTTTCCATTCATAGGAAAAATTCATCTGCAGAACCTCAGAAGTGAAGTGTCAAAGCGACTAGTGTGCCGCACCAGGTATGTAATGATATCATTGGCTGTTAATTTTTCAACAAAGCATAGACTAACTCTCTGAACTTCCTTCCTTCTAGCGCTTTCTTCTTCACTCAGATGGTCGACATGTTTGCTTGCTCCCTTGTTGGAAGAATAGTTTTCTTTACGTGTTTATGCGGTTTGATCACCAAGGGAGTGTCAGGTAAGTCTTGTGCTGCATTTCTCATTCAAAGCAAGTTAGATAAGAGCTGTGTGAATGTTGTTCTTTTAATTAGAAGGCTTTCTAAGAAAGGTATTGTTTTACAGGATGCCAACCGGTGTCTGTCGTCTGCGAAGACATAAAGACTAAGGACGGCTTCAAGTACGACTATGATTGTAACTGTGGACCGGACACCAGATGCACTATAGATGTATTTAATGAGAAGGTATTTTGTTGATCATATCTTTTGGATAAGGGCTGCACGGTTCTGGCAAACAGCTGAATATTATTACAATGGAGACAATTCTCCGGCTTGTTTTTTCTTGCGCGATTTAAAAAAAAAATCCATTCATCATGTCTTGGCATGCATCACAATTACTTTTGCACGGATTAGTTTTCCAACTTTGTTCAGTAAAAGGTTTTCAAAGTTGTTGGGTTCTGGCTTCATGGTTTCCCGCCCTTTCCTTTTCTGCCTGCTTGCATCAGGGGTGGACACTTTCTTTTCCCTCCCCCCTTTACTCTCTTGCCTGCTTCTTTGTCTTATCTTGTCTGAATAATACATTGGGTAAATAAATAATTGTAATGAAATTAGGGATGCACCGATTAATCGGTAACCGAATATATTCGGCCGAATATGGCAAAAAAAGCCACATTCAGCCTTCGGTGGAATGAGTTAAAAACAAGGCCGAATAGTGGCGTGTGACGCAATTTTTTTGACGGGGTGATGCAATCAACCAACGTGCAGGGATATGTTGTGTACCTGTATAAGTGTATGAGGTTACAAGCACACACTTATTGAGATTTAGTGGGGCCTCTGTTTACATTATTAGCCTGTTGTGTAGGCTACCTGTATAAGTGTATGAGGTTACAAGCACACACTTAATTGAGATTTACTTGAGCCTTCTGTTTACATTATTAGCATATCTACTGTGGCTAAGCAGACTTTTGCCAAAAGGACAATAATTCATTTGTTGTGGGTTTATCCACTTTAATGCACTTTATTTCTTTTTGTAATGCATGTTTTGTTTGAAGGCCTAATATAAATGAAAAACTGCTTTTTTTTGAAAAGCAAAGGCTACTGGGATATTTAAAAAAATGTCAATATTCAATAAAAAAATACTTTATTTGAAAAACATGTCTAAATATTTATTCTAGGCTATTTATGCAATATTTAAAAAATTATGAAAAACTGTATTCGGTATTCGGCCAAGCGTTTAAATTTTCTTCGGCTTCGGCCACAAATTTTCATTTCGGTGCATCCCTAAATGAAATAATTACAGAACACAGCTAATGTGCAAAAAAAAAATATATGCTTGTGAAAGATCTTTTACTATTTGGTCAGACATGAGTACTTTTATTGTGAAGGCTGTAAATGTGGTGTTGGTCTTTAAAGGGGAACATTATCACCAAACCTATGTAAGCGTCAATATATACCTTGATGTTGCAGAAAAAAGACCATGTATTTTTTTAACCGATTTCCGAACTCTAAATGGGTGAATTTTGGCAAATTAAACACCTTTCTGTTAATCGGTCTTTTCGCGATGACGTCAGAACGTGACGTCACCGAGGTAACACACCCGCCATTTTCATTTTCACATTACAAACACCGGGTCTCAGCTCTGTTATTTTCCGTTTTTTCGACTATTTTTTGGAACCTTGGAGACATCATGCCTCGTGGGTGTGTTGTCGGAGGGTGTAACAACACTAACAGGGAGGGATTCAAGTTGCACCACTGGCAAGAAATCTGCCCCCAGACCCCCAATGAATGTGCCAGAGTGTCTTCACATTTGACCGGCGATGCTAAGACAGACATGGCACAGAGATGTATGGATAACCTGCAGATGCATTTGCAACCATTAAGTCAACGAAATCACAAAGGTGAGTTTTGTTGATGTTGTTGACTTATGTGCTAATCAGACATATTTGGTCACGGCGTGACTGCCAGCTAATCGATGCTAACATGCTATTTACGCTAGCTGTATGTACATTTGAAATTAGATACCCACATTTAATGCGAAACAAACACTTACCAATCGACGGATTTAAGTTGCTCCAGTGTCACAAGATGCGAAAGTCCTGATCGTTTGGTCCGCACATTTTACCGGCGATGCTAATAAGGCAGCCATGCTATGGGCCACTGCATTAGGTACACCCACGCCATGGCCGAATAGCGTCAATAGCTATTCGCTCAATAGCTTCAATTTCTTCTTCAATTTCGTTTTCATTATCTGCCTCCATACTCCGACCATCTGTTTCAATACATGCGTAATCTGTTGAATCGCTTAAGCCGCTGAAATCCGAGTCTGAATCCGAGCTAATGTCGCTATATCTTGCTGTGGTAACCGCCATGTTGTTTGTATTGGCAGCACTGTATGACGTCACAGGGAAATGGATAGTGGTTTGGAAGATACCGAAAATAAGGCACTTTATTTAGGGATATTCCGGGACCGGTAAAATTTGGGAAAAAAATACAACAAGCTACTGGGAACTGATTTTTATTGTTTTTAACCCTTTTGAAATTGTGATAATGTTCCCCTTTAAGTTGTCTTCTCCACTATTTGTCGACTTCTTGCCTGCTCTCTTTTCTCAACATCTTACAAAACCCAGAAAGCCATCCATAGACCATGACTACTTCTTTTTTCGGTTCGGTTCCACGGTGCCATTAAGAAATGGAGTTTCAGTGCACATCCATCATTAACACCAAGGTTTTCATCCCTTTCTCTGTCCTGAACACGGAAGTTCTTCTGACATAACTTGTACTTTTCTCTCTGCTGTTGTTCAAATGTCAACGTGCTACGCTGGTGTCAAATGCAGCACGTGGAAAAATGTGTTTTAAAATGAAATAACATACATGTGAAAATCGAGATAAGGACTTTTTAACAATTGACCGTGGAGCCTTAATTTGGATTATTTATTGTCCATTTTTTTCTTTTTTATAATTCTGAAACGATACTGGTGCATTTAAAATGATCAACTTACAATGTACAACTAATGCTGTGACAAATCATGTTTAGATTCAAACGAAAAAAACCTGCTTGTGTCCCTACAGGAACTCCTCATTGGGACCATGACATGCGGTCAACAGGGCTGCCAGCTGAAGGAAAACCCCTTGGTTGTCGTCGGAATCTACCGTAACAACACTGTGCTCAAAACTTGCCTGGACATAAAAGTCCAATGCACGGTGAGCTCAAACCCCGGCCTAGTCATACCAAACACTATAAAAATGGGTCCCATTTCCTCCCTGTTTGGCACTCAGCATCAAACGTTGGAATTGGGGGTTAAATCACCATAAATGATTCCCTGCAGCTCCCCTCACTTCCCAGGGGGTGATCAAGGGGATGGGTCAAATCCAGAAGACATATTTCACCACACCTAGTGTGTGTGTGACAATCATTGGTACTTTAACTTAATATCAAGCAACAGAGGGGAGGGATTGGGGGGCCATGGTGGCAGGCCGCAGCTCTTAGGCACTGCCCATCCTTCCATCACACCTATGGGTTTTGCGTCGAGGGCGGGGAATGTGTGTGTGCGGCGTATATTTTTTGGTGGATGCATGTGTCTGGGTAAGCCTGCAGCGTGTCTCCGTTCCGCGGCCTTGATGTCGTGCAGCCAGTAAGTCCAAAGTCAGCACCAACAGGTGTGTGTCCATGAGAGACAAGAAGGGAGTTTGTTGTGTCTTTGCCGCACTGTCCTTCAGGAGAGTCGCCAAGCCAGGGAAACAATCCAACTTAGAATGTTTTGGATGCGAGTGAAAATATCAATCAATCAATCAATCAATCAATGTTTACTTATATAGCCCTAAATCACTAGTGTCTCAAAGGGCTGCACAAACCACATAAGGGCAAGGAAAACTCACACCCAGTGGGACATCGGTGACAATGATGACTATGAGAACCTTGGAGAGGAGGAAAGCAATGGATGTCGAGCGGGTCTAACATGATACTGTGAAAATTCAATCCACAATGGATCCAACACAGTCGCGAGAGTCCAGTCCAAAGCGGATCCAACACAGCAGCGAGAGTCCCGTTCACAGCGGAGCCAGCAGGAAACCATCCCAAGCGGAGGCGGATCAGCAGCGCAGAGATGTCCCACTCTAAATTGTCTGACTGTCCTCAAAATCCTGCGGGGCAAGACAGTCCGATGTGATCCAAAATCAAAAGTGTCCACAGTTCTTCCCACATCCTCCAATCATTTGTGGCAGCTTCGGGCTACTTTGAAGACAGCAGATGTCCTGTTGTCATCATCCCCAATAAGTAGATATCTTCACGTCCTCGATTGGAAAAGGTCGCCAGGCACGCGGCACTCCTTCTTCTCCCAAGAGTCCGCTGCGTGTCCAGCAACAACTGCTCCGTCTCGACAAGCCGTTTCCCGTAAACCCGAGATCTTGTCAATTTCCTTGTGGCCAGTTAAATAGTTCCAATGTTTAGATTTGGAGAGCAGTGCAAAAACAGGCAATAAAAAAGTTAAGACAAGGCAAAGAAGCAAGTTGTTTTGCAGTATGGCAATATTGTTTTACTAGCCAGCCCTAAGTGTCAATCAATCAATGTTTATTTATATAGCCCCAAATCACAAATGTCTCAAAGGACTGCACAAATCATTACGACTACGACATCCTCGGAAGAACCCACAAAAGGGCAAGAAAACTCACACCCAGTGGGCAGGGAGGATTCACATCCAGTGGGACGCCAGTGACAATGCTGACTATGAGAAACCTTGGAGAGGACCTCAGATGTGGGCAACCCCCCCCCCTCTAGGGGACCGAAAGCAATGGATGTCGAGCGGGTCTAACATGATACTGTGAAAGTTCAATCCATAGTGGCTCCAACACAGCCGCGAGAGTTCAGTTCAAAGCGGATCCAAGACAGCAGCGAGAGTTCCGTCCTCAGGAAACCATCCCAAGCGGAGGCGGATCAGCAGCGTAGAGATGTCCCCAACCGATACACAGGCGAGCGGTCCATCCTGGGTCCCGACGAGCGGTCCATCCTGGGTCTCGACTCTGGACAGCCAGTACTTCTTCCATGGTCATCGGACCGGACCCACAAGGGAGGGGGGACATAGGAGAATAAAGAAAAGAAGCGGCAGATCAACTGGTCTAAAAAGGAGGTCTATTTAAAGGCTAGAGTATACAGATGAGTTTTAAGGTGAGACTTAAATGCTTCTACTGAGGTAGCATCTCGAACTGTTACCGGGAGGGCATTCCAGAGTACTGGAGCCCGAACGGAAAACGCTCTATAGCCCGCAGACTTTTTTTGGGCTCTAGGAATCACTAATAAGCCGGAGTCTTTTAAACGCAGATTTCTTGCCGGGACATATGGTACAATACAATCGGCAAGATAGGATGGAGCTAGACCGTGTAGTATTTCATACGCAAGTAGTAAAACCTTAAAATCACATCTTAAGTGCACAGGAAACCAGTGCAGGTGAGCCAGTACAGCTATATATGTATGTATATATGTATATAAAGGTATATACAGTATAGGTATATATGTATGTATATATGTATATAAAGGTATATACAGTATAGGTATATATGTATGTATATATGTATATAAAGGTATATACAGTACAGGCGTAATGTGATCAAACTTTCTTGTTCTTGTCAAAAGTCTAGCAGCCGCATTTTGTACCAACTGTAATCTTTTAATGCTAGACATGGGGAGACCCGAAAATAATACGTTACAGTAATCGAGACGAGACGTAACAAACGCATGGATAATGATCTCGGCGTCTTTAGTCGACAAAATGGAGCGAATTTTAGCGATATTACGGAGACGAAAGAAGGCCGTTTTAGTAACGCTTTTAATGTGTGACTCAAAGGAGAGAGTTGGGTCGTAGATAATACCCAGATTTTTTACAGAGTCACCTTGTTTTATTATTTGGTTGTCAAATGTTAGAGTTGTATTATTAAATAGAGGTCGGTGTCTAGCAGGACCGATAATCAGCATTTCCGTTTTTTTGGCGTTAAGTTGCAAAAAATTAGCGGACATCCAGTGTTTAATTTCATTAAGACACGCCTCCAGCTGACTACAATCCGGCGTGTTGGTCAGCTTTAGGGGCATGTAGAGTTGGGTGTCATCAGCATAACAGTGAAAGCTAACACCGTATTTGCGTATGATGTCACCCAGCGGCAGCATGTAGATGCTGAAGAGTGCAGGGCCAAGGACCGAACCCTGGGGAACTCCACACGTTACCTTAACGTAGTCCGAGGTCATACTGTTATGGGAGACGTACTGCATCCTGTCAGTAAGATAAGAGTTAAACCAAGACAAGGCTGAGTCTGACATACCAATTCGTGTTTTGATACGCTCTAATAAAATATTAAGATCGACGGTATCGAAAGCAGCGCTAAGATCGAGGAGCAGCAACATAGATGACGCATCAGAATCCATCGTTAGCAATAGATCATTAGTCATTTTTGCGAGGGCTGTCTCAGTAGAGTGATTTGCCCTGAAACCGGATTGAAAGGTTTCACATAGATTATTAGACGCTAAGTGTTCATTTAGCTGCTCTGCAACACTTTTTTCGAGGATTTTCGAAATAAAGGGAAGGTGAGACACCGGTCGGTCTTTTACCATGAGGTCAGGATCGAGGTTAGGTCTTTTAAGGAGAGGATGAATGCTAGGGGAACAGTGCCCGAGGAAAGTGATAAGTTTATAATATTTAGCACTGATGGACCTAATAATACAAAGAGCTCCTTGATCAGTTTCCCAGGAAGTGGGTCAAGTAAACATGTTGTTTGTTTTATTCCATTTACACGTTGTAACAATTCTTCTAATGTTATTTCATCAAAACGAGAGAAACTATTTTGGATATTTGCAGTATCCGCCGTATATACCATCGTATCTGTGTTACTATAACCCCGTTGTAGCTGGGACGCATTGTCTTTAATCTCCTTTCTAATAAGTTAAATTTTCTTATTAAAGATCTTCATAAAGTCATCAGCTGAGTGGGTGGAGCTACTGGACGGAGACCCTTGTTGGGTTAGCGATGCTACTGTACTAAACAAAAATTTTGGATCGTTTTTATTAAGGCGGATGATATTTGAGTAATAATTAGCTTTAGCTAAGGTAAGCATGCGTTTATAAGTTATTAAACCATCACTCCATGCTTGATGGTGCACCTCAAGTTTAGTCGTGCGCCATTTGCGTTCCAGCTTTCTACATAATAATTTCTGAGCTCTAGTTTCTTCAGTAAACCATGGCGTACGCCTTTTTGGAGCCTTTTTTAACTTCAGCGGTGCTATACTATCAATGGTTTCGCGCAGGGTGTTGTTAAAGTTGTTAGTGAAGTTATCGGGCAAATTACTCTACTGAGACAACCCTCGCAAAATTGACTAATGATCTATTGCTAACGATGGATTCTGATGCGTCATCTATGTTGCTGCTCCTCGATCTTAGCGCTGCTTTCGATACCGTCGATCATAATATTTTATTAGAGCGTATCAAAACACGAATTGGTATGTCAGACTTAGCCCCGTCTTGGTTTAACTCTTATCTTACTGATAGGATGCAGTGTGTCTCCCATAACAGTATGACCTCGGACTATGTTAAGGTAACGTGTGGAGTTCCCCAGGGTTCGGTCCTTGGCCCTGTACTCTTCAGCATCTACATGCTGCCGCTAGGTGACATCATACGCAAATACGGTATTAGCTTTCACTGTTATGCTGATGACACCCAACTCTACATGCCCCTAAAGCTGACCAACACGCCGGATTGTAGTCAGCTGGAGGCGTGTCTTAATGAAATTAAACAAAGGATGTCCGCTAACTTTTTGCAACTCAACGCCAAAAAAACGGAAATGCTGATTATCGGTCCTGCTAGACACCGACCTCTATTCAATAATACAACTTTAACATTTGACAACCAAATAATAAAACAAGGTGACTCGGTAAAGAATCTGGGTTTTATCTTCGACCCAACTCTCTCCTTTGAGACACACATTAAAAGCGTTACTAAAACGGCCTTCTTTCATCTCCGTAATATCGCTAAAATTCGCTCCATTCTGTCCACTAAAGACGCCGAGATCATTATCCATGCGTTTGTTACGTCTCGTCTCGATTACTGTAACGTATTATTTTCGGGTCTCCCCATGTCTAGCATTAAAAGATTACAGTTGGTCCAAAATGCGGCTGCTAGACTTTTGACAAGAACAAGAAAGTTTGATCACATTACGCCTGTACTGTATATACCTTTATATACATATATACATACATATATACCTATACTGTATATACCTTTATATACATACATATATACCTATAGTGTATATAACTTTATATACATATATACCTGTACTGTATATACCTATATATACCTATAGTGTATATAACTTTATATACATATATATATACATATATACCTGTACTGTATATACCTATATATACATACATATATACCTATAGTGTATATAACTTTATATACATATATATATACATATATACCTGTACTGTATATACCTACGTATATATACATACATATATACCTGTACTGGCTCACCTGCACTGGCTTCCTGTGCACTTAAGATGTGACTTTAAGGTTTTACTATTTACGTATAAAATACTACACGGTCTAGCTCCATCCTATCTTGCCGATTGTATTGTACCATATGTCCCGGCAAGAAATCTGCCTTCAAAGGACTCCGGCTTATTAGTGATTCCCAAAGCCCAAAAAAAGTCTGCGGGCTATAGAGCGTTTTCATTTCGGGCTCCAGTACTCTGGAATGCCCTCCCGGTAAAAGTTTGAGATGCCACCTGAGTAGAAGCATTTAAGTCTCACCTTAAAACTCATTTGTATACTCTAGCCTTTAAATAGACTCCATTTTTAGACCAGTTGATCTGCCGTTTCTTTTCTTTTTTTCTCCTATGTCCCACTCTCCCTTGTGGAGGGGGTCCGATCCGGTGGCCATTTACTGCTCGCCTGTGTATCGGCTGGGGACATCTCTTCGCTGCTGATCCGCCTCCGCTTGGGATGGTTTCCTGCTGGCTCCGCTGTGAACGGGACTCTCGCTGCTGTGTTGGATCCGCTTTGGACTGGACTCTCGCGACTGTGTTGGATCCATTATGGATTGAACTTTCACAGTATCATGTTAGACCCGCTCGACATCCATTGCTTTCCTCCTCTCCAAGGTTCTCATAGTCATCATTGTCACCGACGTCCCACTGGGTGTGAGTTTTCCTTGCCCTTATGTGGGCCTACCGAGGATGTGGTAGTGGTTTGTGCAGCCCTTTGAGACACTAGTGATTTAGGGCTATATAAGTAAACATTGATTGATTGATATCTCTGACAAGCACTAGGTCTATGGTATCATAAGTATACACTTATTTTCACAAGTTAAATCTGTACTGCAGGAACTCACATTTTGACTTTTTCTTTTCCTATTTCATTTCAGGACCACCACTGTTGGAACTTCACAGCTGATTTTAATGGTATGTATTTCTATTCAATTCAATTAAAAAAAAAATTGTCCCCAGAGTTCAAATAATAATAATAATATTATTATTAGATACTCTATTATTAGACGCTCACAGAGAAGTGGGAACCAATCATTCATTCACACCTGGTGGTGGTAAGCTACATATTTTATATATTTTATTTTGTTTTATATATTCTGAAATTTTCAAGTTTCATTTGTTTTATACAATTCTTTGAATTTTGACAGTTCCACCAGAGAACAACACAAAGATCTACTGGATCATCACAGCCATTGGTGAGGTTTCTTCTTTCCCCCGGGCTTTGGTCTTTTGAGTTTTTCCTTGTCCGGCTGTGGACTTTGATCAGGGGATGTCGCGAGTTTGCGAAGCCCTTTTGAGACATCTTTCATACACAAATTTTGATTATTAGATGCATTTCCTTTATACTTCTTTCATTCAGTACTAATACTGTACATACGTGACTTTATAGGTAAAGTAAACATTAAAATACAGTAGAGATTATGAAATTGAAAATACGGTCTTCCCTTGATATTTGCAGAGTTTACGTCACCACCGCCGCCCCGTGGCCCGCACATTTCTACAAAGAAGGGATTTTTCAGGTTCAAACACCAAACTATCTACAAACCCCGTTTCCATATGAGTTGGGAAATGGTGTTAGATGTAAATATAAACAGAATACAATGATTTGCAAATCCTTTTCAAGCCATATTCAGTTGAATATGCTACAAAGACAACATATTTGATGTTCAAACTCATAAACATTTAATTTTTTATTTTTTTTTGCAAATCATTACCTTTTAGAATTTGATGCCAGCAACACGTGACAAAGAAGTCGGGAAAGGTGGCAATAAATACTGAGAAAGTTGAGGAATGCTCATCAAACACTTATTTGGAACATCCCACAGGTGTGCAGGCTAATTGGGAACAGGTGGGTGCCATGATTGGATATAAAAGCAGCTCCCATGAAATGCTAATTAATTCACAAACACGGATGGGGTGAGGGTCACCACTTTGTAAACAAATTGTTGAACAGTTTTAGAACAACATTTCTCAACGAGCTATTGCAAGGGATTTAGGGATTTTACCATAAACGCTGCAGTTTATGAGTTTGAACTTCAAATATGTTGTCTTTGTAGTGCATTTAATTGAATACGGTTTGTTTGTCAAGGACACGATATCGCCTGTGACCCAAATTATCTCGGATAATTGGCCCTGGAGTGTGAATGTTGTCTGTCTATCTGTGTTGGCCCTGCGATGAGGTGGCGACTTGTCCAGGGTGTAGGACGCCTTCCGCCCGATTGTAGCTGAGATAGGCACCAGCGCCCCCCGCTACCCCTAAGGGAATAAGCGGTAGGAAATGGATGGAATATTCACCCACTTTGAAACAGGCAGTGAAATTAAGGAAAAATGGTATAACATGAAAGCATAAATATTATACATTAAATATACCAAACAATATTATAAACTCCTGTCTACTATGAGCAAATATGGTATTATTGGTTTTGCTGTGTTAAAATGTTACTTAAAACATTGCTTGCACATTTAATGAGATTTCATGATGGTTCTTTCTTTCTTTCTTACTTTATTTATAAAGCCCTTTAAAAACAACCACAGTTGAAAAAAAATGGGCTGTACACCACAAAGAAATAAAGGCAGACTAAAAAAATAACATTTAAAACAGACGTAAAAAACACATTGAAATAGCAAATACAAATTACCCTAAGAACAATTTGTTGGATAAAAAGTTAAAAACAGTTTAAAGTCTCATGCTGGGTTAAAAGCCAGTGAATAAAAATGGGTTTTAAGAAGCGTCTTAAAAATAGCCAAAGAAGGGGGCCTGTCTCACATGGAGCGGGAGTTTAGTTTAGTTTATGAAGGATCCCCATTAGTCTACACCGCAGTGGAGACTATTCTTCCTGGGGTCCAGGCAAAAAAACATCACACAACCATAAAACAAAAGATTAAAATGCAGTACAACATGATCCAATAATAAATTGTCATAATACAAAAATAGCAACAACAAAGAACCAAAACATACTAATACATTTTGTCACATAATCATTTTCATACAAAGATAAAAATAGCAATATAAAAATAGATATACTGTATACATTTTTGCAAAAATAAAACAAAAAACCAATGGCCTAAAATATACACATTCATCATCATCATCATCGGCGATCACTCGAGACGAGTAAGATTGTCCTCCTGTCGGTGGGTCTGGTCATCTGTGGGTCCTCAGGTGGCTGTAGAGGCCGATCCTGGATCCGCAGACTTTATCGCAGTGGGGGCATGCGTGGGTGGTTGACTGGGTAGTGGTTGTGGTGTGAGGAGCTGTGTTGGTGGTGGATCTCTCCTTTCTCTGTTGCCTCCTGGTTTCTGCGGCACGGTGGAGGTCCTTCTCTAGGTGAGTTGTGCCTTCATGGACCATCTTGCTCCACTTGTTCCTCTGGTGGGCTACCTCCTCCCAGTTGCTGAGGCTGAAGTGACACTTTCTCAGGTGGATTTTCATGTTATCCTTGTACCTCTTCTTCAATCAATCAATCAATGTTTATTTATATAGCCCCAAATCACAAATGTCTCAAAGGACTGCACAAATCATTACGACTACGACATCCTCGGAAGAACCCACAAAAGGGCAAGGAAAACTCACACCCAGTGGGCAGGGAGAATTCACATCCAGTGGGACGCCAGTGACAATGCTGACTATGAGAAACCTTGGAGAGGACCTCAGATGTGGGCAACCCCCCCCCCCCTCTAGGGGACCGAAAGCAATGGATGTGGAGCGGGTCTAACATGATACTGTGAAAGTTCAATCCATAGTGGCTCCAACACAGCCGCGAGAGTTCAGTTCAAAGCGGATCCAAGACAGCAGCGAGAGTCCTGTCCACAGGAAACCATCCCAAGCGGAGGCGGATCAGCAGCGTAGAGATGTCCCCAACCGATACACAGGCGAGCGGTCCATCCTGGGTCCCGACTCTGGACAGCCAGTACTTCATCCATGGTCATCGGACCGGACCCCCTCCACAAAGGAGGGGGGGGACATAGGAGAAAAAAGAAAAGAAGCGGCAGATCAACTGGTCTAAAAAGGAGGTCTATTTAAAGGCTAGAGTATACAGATGAGTTTTAAGGTGAGACTTAAATGCTTCTAAAAATGAACATCCTAAAAAAAAAAAGAAGTGATAAATAGCTGTAAATATTTTTTGAAAAATGTTTTAAAGGGGTATAAATAAAATTAGAGTGTTTGCGCCTCTCAGACCTCCACGAGTGAAACTAGTGAAAAGATTTAACGCGACTATGTAATAGTCCTTTTATTGTCCCAAGGCTTCTGCCCTCCTTTTATGTAACAATATATACTTGTTCTTATGCTATGTGAACTCACTATGTTCTCTGCTGGCTCTACATATCCTACTAAATAAGACCTACACTCTTTCAATGTCCACATTTCTCTGTTGATGACTGAAGTTCTGATATCAACCAAAGCTCCCCGGATTGTAAATAATGTAAATAATTCAATATGATGATTAACTTTTGTGATGACTATATTATGCTGATAGTATATATTTGTACCATGAATTGATTAACGTGGACCCCGACTTAAACGAGTTGAAAAACTTATTGGGGTGTTACCATTTAGTGGTCAATTGTACGGAATATGTACTGTACTGTGCAATCTACTAATAAAAGTATCAATCAATCAATCCAGCCTCAACTCCAACGCATATAATATACATTTTTATGGAATAGTTTGAAAAGAAAAGGAAGTGATTCGTGTTGGCTTTGGAATTTCCACTGTGAATGTTGACATCTAAAGTGTGTGTTGTTCTCTTTTCTGCCAGTGGTGTTCGTGGTGTTCGTGGTGTTTGCGTTTGTGTTTTGGCTGTTGTACCGTTATCGCAAATTGAAGTAAGTCAGGTGACATGAGGCTCTTTCAATTTCACCTCTCACTTTACTGTCAAGATGTTTTCAAGTAATGTGTTTTTTCTGTATTGCAGAACGCCGAGTGATGCAACATGTTCTGACTATCTGAGGACAATTGTACAAAGATGGTGAGAAGATATTTGCATGACATGATATTCTCAAACGTATTTTAAAGGCCTACAGAAATGATATGTTCTTATTTAAACGGGGATAGCAGCTCCATTCTATGTGTCATACTTCATCATTTCGACATATTTTTGCTGAAAGGATTTAGTAGAGAACATCCACGATAAAGTTGGCAACTTTTGGTCGCTAATAAAAAAGCCTTGCCTGTACCGGAAGTAGCAGACGATGTGCGCGTGACGTCACGGGTTGTGGGGCTCCTCACATCTGAACATTGTTTACAATCATGGCCACCAGCAGCGAGAGCGATTCGGACCGAGAAAGCGACAATTTCCCCTTTAATTTGAGCGAGGATGAAATATTCGTGGATGAGGAAAGTGAGAGTGAAGGACTAGCAAAAAAAAAAAAGACTAAAGGGTAGTGGGAGCGATTCAGATGTTATTAGACACATATACTAGGATGAATCTGGAAAATCCCTTATCTGCTTATTGTGTTACTAGTGTTTTAGTGAGATTATATGGTTGTACCTGTACAACCTGAAGGTCGGCCCCGCACCTTTCTTCAGCACCAGTCGACGGGTGGTGGCGATGCCCATCTCTGCCCTTCGCAAGGGACCCTCTTTGAAACACGATCTTTGCTGCGTAACACACTGTACTTTGTGTGTGTGGTCCAATCCAACCGTGTTCGCTTGACCGCTCTGTTCCATAGTAAAGCTTCACCGTCATCTTTCGGGAATGTAAACAATGAAACACCGGCTGTGTTTGTGTTGCTAAAGGCAGCCGCAATACACCACTTCCCACCTACAGCTTTCTTCTTTGACGTCTCCATTATTCATTGAACAACAATCTTTTTTTGTTGTTTTTTAAACTAAAGTTAAAAAAATATCTATATATATATATATATATATATATATATATATATATATATATTTTTACACATTTAAAACTCTTGCTTGAGGTCTACATAACATTCAATAGTGGTGCTTTGGTCAACATTTTGCATAGATTTGGTTTTACAGATCATCTTCAAGCGATTCGGATCGAGAAAGCGACAATTTCCCCATTAATTTGAGCGAGGATGAAATATTCGTGGATGAGGAAAGTGAGAGTGAAGGACTAGGGAAAAAAAAAAAAAAGACTAAAGGGTAGTGGGAGCGATTCAAATGTTATTAGACAAATTTACTAGCATAATTCTGGAAAATCCCTTTTCTGCTTGTGTTACTAGTGTTTTAGTGAGATTATATGGTCCTACCTGTACAACCTGAAGGTCGGCCCCGCACCTTTCTTCAGCACCAGTCGACGGGTGGTGGCGATGCCCATCTCTGCCCTTCGCAAGGGACCCTCTTCGAAATACGATCTTTCGAAATGATCGCTGCATAATATACTGTACTTTGTGTGTGTGGTCCAATCCAACCGTGTTGGCTTGACATCTCTGTTCCATAGTAAAGCTTCACCGTCATCTTTCGGGAATGTAAACAATGAAACACCGGCCGTGTTTGTGTTGCTAAAGGCAGCCGCAATATACCGCTTCCCACCTACAGCTTTCTTCTTTGACGTCTCCATTATTCATTGAACAACAATTTTTTTGTTTTGTTTTTTAAACTAAATTTAAAAAGGTAAAAAATATATATATATATATATATATATATATATTTTTACACATTTAAATCTCTTGCTTGAGGTCTACATAACATTCAATAGTGGTGCTTTGGTCAACATTTTGCATAGATTTGGTTTTACAGATCATCTTCAAGCGATTCGGATCGAGAAAGCGACAATTTCCCCATTAATTTGAGCGAGGATGAAATATTCGTGGATGAGGAAAGTGAGAGTGAAGGACTAGGAAAAAAAAAAAAGACTAAAGGGTAGTGGGAGCGATTCAGATGTTATTAGGCAAATTTACCAGGATAATTCTGGAAAATCCCTTTTCTGCTTGTGTTACTAGTGTTTTAGTGAGATTATATGGTCGTACTTGTACAACCTGAAGGTCGGCCCCGCACCTTTCTTCAGCACCAGTCGACGGGTGGTGGCGATGCCCATCTCTGCCCTTCGCAAGGGACCCTCTTCGAAACACGATCTTTCGAAATGATCGCTGCATAATACACTGTACTTTGTGTGTGTGGTCCAATCCAGCCGTGGTCGCTTGACCGCTCTGTTCCATAGTAAAGCTTCACCGTCATCTTTCGGGAATGTAAACAATGAAACACCAGCTGTTTTTGTGTTGATAAAGGCAGCCGCAATACACCGCTTCCCACCTACAGCTTTCTTCTTTGACGTCTCCATTATTCATTGAACAATCTTTTTTTTTTTTTTTTAAACTAAATTTAAAAAGGTAAAAAAAAAAAAAATATATATATATATTTACACATTTAAAACTCTTGCTTGAGGTCTACATAACATTCAATAGTGGTGCTTTGGTCAACATTTTGCATAGATTTGGTTTTACAGATCATCTTCAAGTGATTCGGACCGAGAAAGCGACAATTTCCCCATTAATTTGAGCGAGGATGAAATATTCGTGGATGAGGAAAGTGAGAGTGAAGGACTAGGAAAAAAAAAAAAAGACTAAAGGGTAGTGGGAGCGATTCAGATGTTATTAGACAAATTTACTAGGATAATTCTGGAAAATCCCCTTTCTGCTTGTGTTACTAGTGTTTTAGTGAGATTATATGGTCGTACCTGTACAACCTGAAGGTCGGCCCCACACCTTTCTTCAGCACCAGTCGACGGATGGTGGCGATGCCCATCTCTGCCCTTCGCAAGGGACACTCTTCGAAACACGATTTTTCGAAATGATCGCTGCGTAATACACTGTACTTTGTGTGTGTGGTCCAATCCAACCGTGTTCGCTTGACCGCTCCGTTCCATAGTAAAGCTTCACCGTCATCTTTCGGGAATGTAAACAATGAAACACCGGCTGTGTTTGTGTTGCTAAAGGCAGCCGCAATACACCGCTTCCCACCTACAGCTTTCTTCTTTGACGTCTCCATTATTCATTGAACAACAATCTTTTTTTTTTTTTTTTTAAACTAAATTTAAAAAGGTAAAAAAAATTATATATATATATTTTTTTACACATTACACATTTAAAACTCTTGCTTGAGGTCTACATAACATTCAATAGTGGTGCTTTGGTCAACATTTTGCATAGATTTGGTTTTACAGATCATCTTCAAGCTGTCCGACTCTTCAATTTTGAGGGGAAAAAAAAGGAATTGCCATTTTTCTCTCCAAACGTGCGATGTTTATATTTTATACGCATGCTTATAAGTGAATTATATTAATGTAGCGCTTTTCTCGAGACGCTTTACATAGTGAAACCCATTATCTACAACCTTGAAGGGGAACTGCACTTGTCAGGTTCAAACACTGATAACATCTATTTAACAAGACAAGAAGCAAGGAATTAAACAGAGACAGAATTAAAATTTGGCTCGATTGAAGACAGACGTCTGGACTGTACTTTTGTACAGTCTCACCACGCTCTGACGAAAGACTGTACGCCTCCTCTTTTATTTAGACTTTCCCTGATTACACGGCAACAGCTGTTTCTAAGGGACGGGGGTCGTAAACAGTTCAAAGAAAAGGTCTTAAAACAGTTCAAAGAAAAGGTCGCCTTGAAGGGAGTCAGGCCCTGCTTCCTCGCCGCCTTGTAGTTCTCGGGTCAAGACACAATCTTTCTGTGGATTATAATACATCAAAGGAACAGAACACCATGTTGCTTCCCATCCTACTCAGTGGAGTTTTACAAGCCTTCTTGGTAGGATCAAAGACAGTTTTTTTTGTCTTCTCGCCAGGAACTCATGGCAACACAAAGTTTTGGGATCATTTAGATACAATTATTCTGACAGCATTTTTGGGGGAATTTTGCCTATCGTTCACAATCATTATGAAAGACACATGACCACAAATAGATTTTTTTAACGCATTCTAAAAAAACAAACAAAAAGAGCGCTGCACCGCTATTTGACTTTTGGGGAATTTCCTTTATCTACAGTGACAAAATCTCTCAGATTGTGAAGTTGTGTGGATATAAAATACTCATATTTTTCTTAATCAAATCGTGTAAATCAGGGATGTCCAAAGTGCGGCCCGCAAGGAATTTTTGAACGGCCCAGCGGCACATTCTAAAAATACGATTAAAACAATTCAAAGCATAAACGGTGGTATAAAAGAGCAAACAGTTGAAATTTAACAAGAAAATGTTGCAATTTTGACTCTAATAACACAAAGCTGCCATGCAAGCTGTTTCTTTCATAAAAAAAAATAATGAATCAATGTCATTATGAATTATTGACTTATTCAAGGCTCCAATTACCTCACATTAAATATTCCACTTTGAGATATTTTTTGTGTAAAATGTTGCATATTTTGTGTTTGCTACATGTTTTTGTTTTGAAACGAACAAACTAAAAACATAAACAAGAATAAAACTTAAAGTTGACGGATAGATCTGAAGTTGATCTTGAGATTATTGTGTTAAAAGTAGACAAAATAATTATAATGTATTTTTTAACATCCATCCATTTTCTGCCGCTTATTCCTGTTCGGGGTCGCGGGGGGCGCTGGCGCCTATCTCAGCTACAATCGGGCGGAAGGCGGCGTACACCCTGGACAAGTCGCCACCTCATCGCAGGGCCAACACTTTAATGAGTAGGACACTTTTGATCCCCAATAATTTTAGTGTGTTTTTTTTTTTTTCAAGTGTCGTTGCTCAAAAAATAATAGTGAATTAAAATCAATGTTGTTATGAGTTATTGACCTTTTTAATGCTGCACTTATTATATAATCTAAAATATTCCACTTAAAAATGTTGGGTGAAAATATTGCATATTTTGTGTTTTTTCTCTAAAAAAAGAAATGGTTTTCTTTGACAAAAAGAGCATACAATTTTTATTTATTTTTTTAAATGTTATATTGACAGATGTTGATCTAGAGATTTAAGCCTATAATAACAATAATTATACTGAATGACACATTTTTTATATTTTTTTGACCAAAACCCTTTGGGGTCCCCGGGATCAAGCCTGAGTGGAGGCCTAAATGTATATTTTTATTAGGGCTGGGCAACGATTAAACATTTTAATCGAAGTTAATCGCACTATTTCTCCGATTAATCGCGATTAACTGCATTGTATACGCAAAGCCCAATAATGAATTCCAAAGTAGTGTGTAGTGCACCTTTATTGGAATATTCTCCCACATGAACAAAAGCGCCAAAACATTTGTTGTGCAAACACAATTTAAATCAGTCCTTGTTAAACAGTAGCAGTTAAATAGCATATTTGATGAAAATCAACTCCAAAAATGTAAATACAAACATTTAAGCTTATTGCCACTGCCAGGGTATTTAAGTTATCCTGTTTGTTATGGAAAATAAATATAATCTACATACAAATCTCTGAGCCACAATCATAACATCTGAACAGGCAATTTCTGAGGTAACAGCAGAAACATTTTTTTTATTATGTTTAAAAAACCTATATTATAGGTAGTGGGCTGTATTTTTGATCAAATTATCCCTAGTAGCAATATTAATAATGTTGTGTTTATTCTGCGTAGTGCACTTAAAATAATTATGACCATATCTAGGAATTGATATGATGGGAATTCTCCGATTGTTTGCTTGGTGCTTTGATAAACTGAAGGCATCATATACATGGTACTATATTGTGATGTTATGAGCCAGGGGATAAAAGAACTACCCTACCCAGCATGCAACAGGAGTGAGGAGCATGTATAGGTTGTGTCGCCATGACAGCATCTTGTATGTTGTGATATGCACGCTCTGAAAGCAAACGTTAAGAACTCAGCCAACACTCCTGGTCTGCATTATTCATAAATAGACAGACAACACATATACTCCGCTGCTTCACAGGCCGCTGGATGTAGACGGCAAAGTATTCCCATGCTAGCTAGCACGCCTCATTCAGTCCAAAACGGCCCGATCTATCCACATCCAGAATTGTCTGGCGGTCGTAAGTGATCCCGGAGTGACCACGCTGTAAGCCAGCCAGGAAATTTGCAGAATTGTCCGCT
The DNA here is from genome assembly GCF_033978795.1 of Nerophis ophidion. Taxonomy (NCBI): domain Eukaryota; kingdom Metazoa; phylum Chordata; class Actinopteri; order Syngnathiformes; family Syngnathidae; genus Nerophis; species Nerophis ophidion. The sequence continues at coordinate 2,709,288 of NC_084617.1, forward strand.
ATTTTTGCCAAATGTTCCATCTTTACCAAGAGCCCCTCCACGCCATCTTGTTAAGAAAAGGCGTTAAGAAAATAAAAGCATGTAAACAACATGTCGGCGTTAATAGATTGATGAGTTCACTCGTAATTAACGCATTAATTTGCCCACCCCAAATTTTTATACATGTATATGTTTTTAGAATAACCATTTCCATCCATTTTCTACCGCTTATTCCCTTTCGGGGTCGCGGGGGGCGCTGGCGCCTATCTCAGCTACAATTGGGCGGAAGGCGGGGTACACCCTGGAAGAGTCGCCACCTCATCACAGGGCCAACACAGATAGACAGACAACATTCACACTCACATTCACACACTAGGGACCATTTAGTGTTGCCAATCAACCTATCCCCAGGTGCATGTCTTTGGAAGTGGGAGGGGCCTATCCCCAGGTGCATGTCTTTGGAGGTGGGAGGGGCCTATCCCCAGGTGCATGTCTTTGGAAGTGGGAGGAAGCCGGAGTACCCGGAGGGAACCCACGCATTCACGGGGAGAACATGCAAACTCCACACAGAAAGATCCCGAGCCTGGATTTGAACCCAGGACTGCAGGAACTTCGTATTGTGAGGCAGACGCACTAACCCCTCTCCCACCGTGAAGTTTTTAGAATAACATTTTTTAAAAACCCTGCCCCAAGTGGAGGAGTTCAAGTACCTAGGAGTCTTATTCACGAGTGGGGGAAGAGTGGATGGTGAGATCGACAGGCGGATCGGTGCGGCGTCTTCAGTAATGCGGACGTTGTATCGATCCGTTGTGGTGAAGAAGGAGCTGAGCCGGAAGGCAAAGCTCTCAATTTACCGGTCGATCTACGTTCCCATCCTCACCTATGGTCATGAGCTTTGGGTCATGACCGAAAGGATAAGATCACGGGTACAAGCGGCCCAAATGAGTTTCCAGGTCTCTCCCTTAGAGATAGGGTGAGAAGCTCTGCCATCCGGGAGGAACTCAAAGTAAAGCCGCTGCTCCTCCACATGGAGAGGAGCCAGATGAGGTGGTTCGGGCATCTGGTCAGGATGCCACCCGAACGCCTCACTAGGGAGGTGTTTAGGGCACGTCCAACCGGTAGGAGGCCACGGGGAAGACCCAGGACACGTTGGGAAGACTATGTCTCCCGGCTGGCCTGGGAACGCCTCGGGATCCCCCGGGAAGAGCAAGGCGCTGTCTAGGCATTGAGGGGATCCGGTTTGGTGGCTGCAGGATTAGGTCTCTGCTTTTTGCAGATGATGTGGTCCTGATGGCTTCATCTGGCCAGGATCTTCAGCTCTCACTGGATCAGTTCGCAGCCGAGTGTGAAGCGACTGCGATGGGAATTAGCACCTCCAAGTTGAGTCCATGGTTCTCGCCCGGAAAAGGGTGCAGTGCCATCTCCGGGTTGGGGAGGAGACCCTGCCCCAAGTGGAGGAGTTCAAGTACCTCGGAGTCTTGTTCACGAGTGAGGGAAGAGTGGATGGTGAGATGAATTGATTAACATGGACCCCGACTTAAACAAGTTGAAAAACTTATTAGGGTGTTACCATTTAGTGGTCAATTGTACGGAATATGTACTGTACTGTGCAATCTACTAATAAAAGTTTCAATCAATCCAGTATCAATCCGTTGTGGTGAAGAAGGAGCTAAGCCAGAAGGCAAAGCTCTCAATATACCAGTCGATTTATGTTCCCATCCTCACCTATGGTCATGAGCTTTGGATTATGACCGAAAGGATAAGATCACGGGTACAAGCGGCCCAAATGAGTTTCCTCCGCCGGTTTTCGGGTCTCTCCCTTAGAGATAGGGTGAGAAGCTCTGCCATCCGGGAGGAACTCAAAGTAAAGCCGCTGCTCCTCCACATGGAGAGGAGCCAGATGAGGTGGTTCGGGCATCTGGTCAGGATGCCACCCGAACGCCTCCCTAGGGAGGTGTTTAGGGCACGTCCAACCGGTAGGAGGCCACGGGGAAGACCCAGGACACGTTGGGAAGACTATGTCTCCCGGCTGGCCTGGGAACGCCTCGGGATCCCCCGGGAAGAGCTAGACGAAGTGGCTGGGGAGAGGGAAGTCTGGGCTTCCCTGCTTAGGCTGCTGCCCCCGCGACCCGACCTCGGATAAGCGGAAGATGGATTTTTTAAAATGGCCCCATCTTGCTTTGATTTTTCAGTGTGCGGCCCTCAGTGGAAAAAGTTTGGACACCCCCGGTGTAAAAAATAAATCAATATTGTGTGAATGTGTCATAATGAGCAACATTCCGCTCACGTTAACATGCGGCTAAAAGCTTGACTTAATGTTTAGATCCAGAACGACGTGCACCAATGAAACTTGTGATTTGGCGTTATTTAACACAAATATCTGTTTGTAAGTCACAAAAGAAAACTCATCATGGATCCCCTTTAAGCTGCTGAAGATATGTATTTATATTGATATTTATTGTGTGGAATATTTCACTATTTTTGGTAACTTAAGTTGTAGAAGAACGTTGACACTGAAGTACTCACAGCTCACTGCAGGGTTTGATGCTCAAGTGAGACTTTTATTTTCAAACTCCAGCTTCTCACGTTCCCCGGCTGAACACGACCAGAATGGCGAGCTTGGAATCCCGTTGTCCGACAGGAACGGGGGGACACACACGTCTGCTGTGAATGGCGGAGCAGAGCCCACCAGGTACATGCCTTCACTTTTGAAGAAAACAAGAGAAGACAAAGTAATGACCGCTTTCTCCATTTTTAGCGTCGGTGTCTGCAGTGGTGCTGATCAACCTCTGACTGCTCCTGAAGGGGTTTCTCTCCAAAATGGTTCTGCTGCCGCAGTGAGTACCGACCTACCTTCGGTTCTTTGGATTTGAATTCCGCCTTCCCCATGGTGCCTTCTTTTGTTTTTTTTCTGCTACAGTATTGACATGGAGTCAACATCTGCAGCAAGAACCAAAGCCAACATGAGGAAAAATAAACTATATTTATATTTTTAGATAAATATTTATATTATTAAAAATATTTATACATGTTAACAGTGTTGGGTTAGTTACTGAAAACCAGTAACTAGTTTTTTTCAAAAGTAACTTGGTTACTTACACCAAAAAGTAATGCGTTAGGGCAAAAAGTAACTATTTAGTTACTTTTTTAAAAGCTCCCATTTTTTATGCCCTTTTTAGCCTTCATTTGAGTACTGTTACTGCGTTGTACAATAATACAATCTGTTGAGCAACCTGACATGCATTTCAATCACCGGACACACAAAGATATGTTTCAAAGGGCCAATTTATTTCAGGCCAGAACAAATTGACAAAACTGTTTAAAATAGCTGCAACATAACAGACTAGGGATGCACCGAAATCAAAATTTGTGGCCCAAGCCGAAGCCGAATAAAATTTAAATGCTTGGCCGAATACCGAATAATGAATGCAGTTTTTCACAATTTTTTTTTTAAATTGCATAAAATACCCTAGAAATATGTTTAGACATTTTTTTATCGAATATTGACATTTTTTTTAATATTCCAGTAGCCTTTGCTTTTAAAAAAAATAGCACGTCTGACGTCATCGCTAAAAGACCGATAAACATAAAGGCGTTTAATTTGCCAAAATTCACCCATTTAAAGTTCGGAAATCGGTTAAAAAAATACATGGTCTTTTTTCTGCAACATCAAGGTATATATTGACGCTTGCATAGGTTTGGTGATAATGTTCCCCTTTAAAGACCAACACCACATTTACAGCCTTCACAATAAAAGTACTCATGTCTGACCAAATAGTAAAAGATCTTTCACAAGCATATATTTTTTTTTTGCACATTAGCTGTGTTCTGTAATTATTTCATTTAGGGATGCACCGAAATGAAAATTTGTGGCCGAAGCCGAAGAAAATTTAAACGCTTGGCCGAATACCGAATACAGTTTTTCATATTTTTTTAAATATTGCATAAATAGCCTAGAATAAATATTTAGACATGTTTTTCAAATAAAGTATTTTTTTATTGAATATTGACATTTTTTAAATATTCCAGTAGCCTTTGCTTTTCAAAAAAAGTACAAAGTTTTTCATTTATATTAGGCCTTCAAACAAAACATGCATTCCAAAAAAAAATAAAGTGCATTAAAGTGGATAAACCCACAACAAATGAATTATTGTCCTTTTGGCAAAAGTCTGCTTAGCCACAGTAGATATGCTAATAATGTAAACAGAAGGCTCAAGTAAATCTCAATAAGTGTGTGCTTGTAACCTCATACACTTATACAGGTAGCCTACACAACAGGCTAATAATGTAAACAGAGGCCCCACTAAATCTCAATTAAGTGTGTGCTTGTAACCTCATACACTTATACAGGTACACAACATATCCCAACGTCACCGCACGTTGGTTGATCGCGTCACCGCGTCCAAAAATTGCGTCACACGCCACTACGGGGTCATCCTAATACCCCCCGCTTACGGGGGGGTACTAGGATGACAGGGGATGCAAAACATTAACAGTACAATACGTTTTCATAACATGGTCACTACTGCCTACTTTGTCTTGTTATATTCTTATTTTACTGTTATATTGTTATTCCCATTGTTTTTATTCTTTTTGTAATATTTCTCTATTTTGTTTCCTTTTAAACCCCCATTATTTACTTTTTACTTTTTTTAAATTGATCTCAACTCTGTACACTGCTGCTGGAATTTTAATTTTCCTGAAGGAACTCTCCTGAAGGAATCAATAAAGTACTATCTATCTATCACTATTCGGCCTTGTTTTTAACTCATTCCACCGAAGGCCGAATGTGGCTTTTTTTTTGCCATATTCGGCCGAATATATTCGGTTACCGATTAATCGGTGCATCCCTATAACAGACATAAGTAAAAAAAAAAAAACGCAGAGTCTTCCAGCCCTTCTTTTGCAACCACTCTGATGTTGATTTGGAGGTATGCTTGGGATCCTTGTCCTGTTGGAAGGTCCAACGTCTCCCAAGCCTCAGCTTCCTCACTGACTTCATGATATTTGCAGCTAATATATCCTGCTAGGAAATAGAATTCATAATGCCTTGAAGGCGCTGGAGATTCCCGGTACCTGAGGCAGAGAAACAGCCCCAGAGCATGATTGACCCCCCACCATGCTTAACAGTAGGCGAGGTGTTCTTCTCTTTGTAAGCTTCATTTTTTTTTCTCCTCCAGACATAACGTTGATTCATAGGCCCAAAGAGTTCCACTTTTGTCTCATCACTCCATAGAACAGTTTCCCAAAACCTTTGGGGTTTGTCCAGATGATTTTTGGCATGCTGGAGTCTATTTTACTTGTGCCTGGTAGTCAGAAGTGGGTTGTGCCTGGGAGTTCTGGCACGGAGGCCTTCATCTCGTAGTGCGCGCCCGATTGTTAAAGCGTTAGTCCCAACACTGCATATTAATATATTTATATAAACAATAACATATTCTTTATCATAGAAAAAAAATATATACTTTATATGGTTTGTGCAGCCCTTTGAGACACTAGTGATTTAGGGCTATATAAGTAAACATTGATTGATTGATTGATATAGTCAGGTAAATATATATATGCTGGGCCATACCAAAATGGTCCCTAACATTCTCAGGAAAGGGGCTCGCCAATATGACTTCGGACCTCAGCTGCCAAAGCTCCTCGATGAACAAATAGATGCGGTGGACGCATTATGCAGAATTAGAGGATATTTTCCAATGAGCAGACATGCTTTAGAAAAGTATGACTGAGGTGTTGAATAACTTTGTGCCACATATCATCTTCACCAGCTGATCAACAATCAGTTTGTATTGTTGTTTTTTTATTCGCACTGCGTATTTTGATTGTTCATGATTTTTTTCTATGTCTTTTGGCTTTAAAAAAAAAATGTGTTTTGGATTTTAAATTTAAAACAAAGCAACAAAAAATGAGCTGAAGTAGTATAACACAACACATATTAGTAAAATAGCATGCCGTAGTTCCTTGAATTGCTGCCGGGTATATAGTATGCGCCTGCCTAGAATTTCCACAGGGTCAAACTCGTCACGTCACGAGTGACACTTCACCTGTCATCATTTTCAAAATGGAGGAGGCTGACTTCAATCATTTGAAATCGCATAAAGGGAAGAAGATTAAGAGCTATTCAGTAGGATTTAAGGTCCAAGCTATTGAATATGCAAAAAAGAACAGTAAGCAGCTATGTTTTATTAATATACAGTTGTGATCCAAATTATTCAACCCCTACACAATTTTGGTGTTTTAGCAAGTTGGACATTTATTCCGTATTTTCTTTATAGTCATATCAAATAAAGATGTGTCAAATAGACAAATGCAACGTCAATTGTAACCTTGTATTTGACAAAATAGCAAAAAAGGACATTTTTCTTAATATCTCATTGACAAAATGATTCCACCCCCTAGTTCCATGCATCTTTAGTACTTAGTAGAACAGCCTTTGGCAGTAATGACATCCTTCAAAGGTGATACATAAGCTTCTTGCAAGCATCTACAGGTATTTGAGCCCATTCCTCTTGGGCAAAGGCCTCCAGTTCATTCATATTCTTGGGCTTGTGTGCTGCAACTGCCTTTTTCAACTCCCACCACAGCTTTTCTAGAGGATTTAGGTCTGGCCACTCCAGAGTCTTCCAGCCCTTCTTCTGCAACCACTCTGATGTTGATTTGGAGGTATGCTTGGGATCCTTGTCCTGTTGGAAGGTCCAACGTCTCCCAAGCCTCAGCTTCCTCACTGACTTCATGACATTTGCAGCTAATATATCCTGCTAGGAAATAGAATTCATAATGCCTTGAAGGCGCTGGAGATTCCCGGTACCTGAGGCGGAGAAACAGCCCCAGAGCATGATTGACCCCCCACCATGCTTAACAGTAGGCAAGGTGTTTGTAAGCTTCATTTTTTTCTCCTCCAGACATAACGTTGATTCATGGGCCCCAAAAGTTCCACTTTAGAACAGTTTCCCAAAACCTTTGGGGTTTGTCCAGATGATTTTTGGCATACTGGAGTCTATTTTTTCCTTGTGCCTGGTAGTCAGAAGTGGGTTGTGCCTGGGAGTTCTGGCATGGAGGCCTTCATCTTATAGTGCGCGCATTGTTGTCTGGGACGAAACCTGCGTTCCCCCCTCTGCAATGTCCTGTTGTAGTTCCTCAGCTGTTACCCGGGGGTTTTTCACCACTGTACACACACAGCATCCTCTTTCCACCACGCTCAGGTAGTGTTTCCACTGTGCCTTTAGCTTTAAACTTGCCAATTATGCTCCCAACTGTGTCTCTTGGAATGTGTAATGTCTTTGCTATTTTCTTATATCCATATCCTTACCTCCTCTCTTGACTTCTTTGACCACTCCCTGGACTTCACCATGTTGCAAATACACCATTGACCATCTACAAGAAACTGAGCATCAGTCTTTTTCAATCAGTTTAATTGTTGCTCGTTATGGTTCTAATCACATCTGCAGGTGTTTTCAACACCTGATTGAAAAGACATTTTTCAAATTCTGTTCTTAAGAGTTATGATCTTCAAGGGGTTGAATAATTTTGTCAATGAGATATTAAGAGAAATGACACTGTTTGGTATGTTACAAAATATAATGTAATTCAAGTTGCATTTGTCTCTTTAATGCATCTTTATCTGATATGACTATAAACAAAATACGGAATAAATGTCCAACTTGCTAAAACACCAACATTGTGTGGGGCTTGAATAATTTTGATCACAACTGTACCGTAGCTGCGTGTGTCAAATATGAATCATTAAATGACTCCTGGTGGTAGAGGGCGCTAGTGATCCTTCTTGCGACTACTCGGCTGCAGAAGAAGTGACAACAAGCAGCAAGAGTGTTTATTTTTTTCTCTCGCTTGCACTTTTAACATGGAGGATTACATATCTAGAATAAAACCGTTTTCTAAACTGGACTTTCAATCGAAGCAGGAGGTAATAAAGGAAGATCTCCATCGAGACAGAGAGACTTTTTAAACTGAAGAAAGATAAGGAAGACTTCTATAAACAAGTTATCGATGCTTTTGATCAGAAGGAGCTGCGCATGGACTTCATTTATAAGTAAAGGTAAGACCATAATAATGTTTTTTTTAATTAAATGTGCTTTTCATGATGGCATCCTTACATCACACTCAAATTTTTAAGCGCAGGCCTAAATTTACCGCATGCCTTTGAGAAGAGGTTTTAAATTAATTAGCGCCCCGGCTGCAATTCAAGGAAATACGGTAGTCGTGTTGCTCTGCTGTTTTATTCTAATTAGACAAATTGGTCACACGTTCATTCCTTTTGTAATCATTTGATTCAAACAGCTTATTTTGATCGGTCATGATTTTTGTAATGGTTTTTGGCTTTGAAAAAAATGTAACAAAACGTGCTTGACTGGTACAAGATATTATATTACACATCTTGCTATGCTACTCTATTCCAATTACAGTAATTTGCCGCACTTTACCGTTGTTTCTTTTCTTTTATTAAATCATTTTGTGTTCAATCCGAGCATTGATGATTTTTTTTCTCCTTTCAATCATGATTTGCTTCATGTTTGCATTTTAATCCCCCATCAGTGTAACATTGAATATTTGAAATTGTTGAAATAAATGTAATCCATTTGCAAAAAATATGTATTTCTTTATTGCATGATCTATTGTACATTTAATGTGGTTTTATCATTTCTATGCACATCGTTTCATGACATAAAAATGTCTCACTGCAAGAGGCAATAATGAGAGGTCCATCAGATTAGTCTCGCTTAACAAGTGGCAGTTTAGTTTTTGTAGAGTACAAAATAATTGGTCCTCTTTCTGGGGCAAACCGGGCTTGCTGAGGAAGGACGGCCTTCACCCGAACTGGTAAAGAGCCATCACTCTTGCTAAAAACATAGATCACAGTTTGAGTCACACTTGACTTCACGAGAGCAAGCTTAGATGCAGGCAAAAACTGTCTGTCAGCCTGGGGGAGGAGTCAGAACTAACAAAATTCCTGCACCCAGCATTTCTCGTTACGCAATACATAACTCACATAAAGCTGTGTGTGAAGTGAATTATATTTATATAGCACTTTTCTCTAGCGATTCAAAGCACTTTACATGGTGAAACTCAATACCTAAGTTACATTTAATCAATCAATCAATGTTTATTTATATAGCCCCAAATCACAAATGTCTCAAAGGGCTGCACAAATCATTACGACTACAACATCCTCGGAAGAACCCACAAAAGGGCAAGGAAAACTCACACCCAGTGGGCAGGGAGAATTCACATCCAGTGGGACGCCAGTGACAATGCTGACTATGAGAAACCTTGGAGAGGACCTCAGATGTGGGCAACCCCCCCCCCCCCCCCCCCCTCTAGGGGACCGAAAGCAATGGATGTGGAGCGGGTCTAACATGATACTGTGAAAATTCAATCCATAGTGGCTCCAACACAGCCGCGAGAGTTCAGTTCAAAGCGGATCCAAGACAGCAGCGAGAGTCCCGTCCACAGGAAACCATCTCAAGCGGATCAGCAGCGTAGAGATGTCCCCAACCGATACACAGGCGAGCGGTCCATCCTGGGTCCCGACTCTGGACAGCCAGTACTTCATCCATGGTCATCGGACCGGACCCCCTCCACAAGGGAGGGGGGGACAGAGGAGAAAAAGAAAAGGAGCGGCAGATCAATTGGTCTAAAAAGGAGGTCTATTTAAAGGCTAGAGTATACAGATGAGTTTTAAGGTGAGACTTAAATGCTTCTATTGAGGTAGCATCTCGAACTGTTACCGGGAGGGGGAGACAGAGGAGAAAAAGAAAAGAAGTGGCAGATCAACTGGTCTAACAAGGAGGTCTATTTAAAGGCTAGAGTATACAAATGAGTTTTAAGGTGAGACTTAAATGCTTCTACTGAGGTAGCATCTTGAACTGTTACCGGGAGGGCATTCCAGAGTACTGGAGCCCGAACGGGAAACGCTCTATAGCCCGCAGACTTTTTTTGGGCTCTAGGAGTCACTAATAAGCCGGAGTCTTTTGAAGGCAGATTTCTTGCCGGGACATATGGTACAATACAATCGGCAAGATAGGATGGAGCTAGACCGTGTAGTATTTTATACGTAAGTAGTAAAACCTTAAAGTCACATCTTAAGTGCACAGGAAGCCAGTGCAGGTGAGCCAGTATAGGTATATATGTATGTATATATGTATATAAAGGTATATACAGTATAGGTATATATGTATGTATATATGTATATAAAGGTATATACAGTATAGCTATATATGTATGTATATATGTATATAAAGGTATATACAGTACAGGCGTAATGTGATCAAACTTTCTTGTTCTTGTCAAAAGTCTAGCAGCCGCATTTTGTACCAACTGTAATCTTTTAATGCTAGACATGGGGAGACCCGAAAATAATACGTTACAGTAATCAAGACGAGACGTAACAAACGCATGGATAATGATCTCGGCGTCTTTAGTGGACAAAATGGAGCGAATTTTAGCGATATTACGGAGATGAAAGAAGGCTGTTTTAGTAACGCTTTTAATGTGTGACTCAAAGGAGAGAGTTGGGTCGAAGATAATACCCAGATTCTTTACAGAGTCACCTTGTTTTATTATTTGGTTGTCAAATGTTAAAGTTGTATTATTAAATAGAGGTCGGTGTCTAGCAGGACCGATAATCAGCATTTCTTTTTTTTTGGCGTTAAGTTACAAAAAGTTAGCGGACATCCATTGTTTGATTTCATTAAGACACGCCTCCAGCTGACTACAATCCGGCGTGTTGGTCAGCTTTAGGGGCATGTAGAGTTGGGTGTCATCAGCATAACAGTGAAAGCTAACACCGTATTTGCGTATGATGTCACCTAGCGGCAGCATGTAGATGCTGAAGAGTGCAGGGCCAAGGACCGAACCCTGGGGAACTCCACATGTTACCTTAACATAGTCCGAGGTCACACTGTTATGGGAGACGCACTGCACCCTGTCAGTAAGATAAGAGTTAAACCAAGTCACGGGTGAAAGGTCATTGCTCCGACAGTCGAACAATTGAAAGGCGTTTCAATCGCCAAATTCACCCTTTTAGAGTTCGGAAATCGGTTAAAAAAACATATGGTCTTTTTTCTGCAACATCAAGGTTTATATTAACGCCTACATAGGTCTGCTGATAATGTTCCCCTTTAAAAGTTTGGTGGACAAAATGAGAGCAAAAAAGAAGTGGCATAAAACACGTCCTAGAAAGTCGGAGAAAGTTATACATGTAAACAAACAAAATGGCGCTCGCCAAATACTGGTCTGTATGCATGTGGGGCGGCATAGCTCGGTTGGTAGAGCGGCCGTGCCAGCGACTTGAGGGTCCCAGGTTCGATCCCCTTCTCCCGCCGTCGTGTCCTTGGGCAAGACACTTTACCCACCTGCTCCCAGTGCCACCCACACTACTTTAAATGGAACTCAGGTATTGGGTTTCACTATGTAAAAGCACTTTGAGTCACTAGAGAAAAGCGCTATATAAATATTATTGACTTTACAATTCACTCATGTTTTAGGGGTGAATTTTTCCAAGACCTTTCCATCTGCTTGTGATTTTATGAAAGCACAGGATGTCAACAAATTTAACAAAATACGCTTTATCTGCATTTTAAATTAAGCATTTTATTTTATTCATGCAAGACCTGGCCTGCGTCATGTTTGAGTAAACAGTGCTTGCAAGCCCCTCCCACAAGTACAAATTAGCACCCGCAGAGGTTTTTGGGAGCGCTGAGAAAAGCGGCATCATCATCATCATCATCATCATTTAGTACGTGCAGACTCCGTTTATTGAGATATTAATCCGGGATAAACAAAGCTTTGGAGCAAACAAACTAGGACTCTCAGAGGCGAGGCGCTAATGGAGTCCGCCGAGAGTGCGATTACAAAGCGGGAGATGAGATGGAGGAAGGTGCTGGGAAAGACAACAAATAAAGGGCGCTTCATCCCCGAGCTGTGGAGAGCAGCATCAGCACATCACGACACACCGGAGGCAGCTAATGGTGACCAGTTGATCTGCCGCTTCTTTTCTTTCTCCTATGTCCCCCCCTCCCTTGTGGAGGGGGTCCGGTCCGATGACCATGGATGAAGTACTGACTGTCCAGAGTCGAGACCCAGGATGGACCGCTCGTCGGGACCCAGGATGGACCGCTCGCCTGTATCGGTTGGGGACATCTCCACGCTGCTGATCCGCTTGAGATGGTTTCCTGTGGACGGGACTCTCACTGCTGTCTTGGAGCCACTATGGATTGAACTTTCACAGTATCATGTTAGACCCGCTCGACATCCATTGCTTTCGGTCCCCTAGAGGGGGGGGGGGTTGCCCACATCTGAGGTCCTCTCCAAGGTTTCTCATAGTCAGCATTGTCACTGGCGTCCCACTGGATGTGAATTCTCCCTGCCCACTGGGTGTGAGTTTTCCTTGCCCTTTTGTGGGTTCTTCCGAGGATGTTGTAGTCGTAATGATTTGTGCAGCCCTTTGAGACATTTGTGATTTGGGGCTATATAAATAAACATTGATTGATTGATTGATTGATTGATTGAGTTATATTGTATGTTGCTAATTAGCGGCTCAGATGATGAGAGCTGGGTTTGATACAACAGTCCTCAGCTGTCTGCTGCACAACACCCAACACCGTCTGCGTGGAAGACTATTTGGGCGCCCAACACAAAATACTGCAAAAGTACATTCAGAGATGATAAAGTTACATTATTAGAAATGTATACAATATTTATTACAAATTAGAAATGTATATATAGTAGGGTTGTACAGGATACCTGTACCAGTATAATTGATTGATTGAAACTTTTGATAGTAGACTGCACAGTACAGTACATATTCCGTACAATTGACCACTAAATGGTAACACCCCAATAAGTTTTTCTACTTGTTTAAGTCGGGGTCCACGTTAATCAATTCATAAACATTATATAACGGTAAACAGTATGTATATATATATATACATATATATATGTAGGTGTGGGAAAAAATCACAAGACTACTTCATCTCTACAGAAGTGTTTCATGAGGGGTTCCCTCAATCATCAGGAGATTTTAATGGAAGCATTCACATACAATGGTTTATATAGGGCACAGAGTGGGTGGGTACAGGCAGGCGTAGGGTGTGGTGATTGGCTCATAAGTTACCTAGGAGGTGTTTCCGTCTATGGCGGCATGTTGAAATGATTTCACTGCGCTTGTTGAGGGATGATAGATCTGGATGATATATAATAAACAGTTTCTCTTTTAAGCATAGGTTGCATCTTTTATTACCACTGTTGTAAGGTGTGCTGGATGCAAGAATTTGCCATGTTATTGAATATTCAACATTATTGTCTTTGAGGTTCCAAATGTGTTTGCTGAGTTCTGTAGAATTCTGCAAAGTCTGGTTTCTAAAGGAGGCGTTGTGATTATTCCATCTTGTTTTGAACGCTCCTTCGGTTAGATGGAATAATCGGTTAGATGGAATAATCACAACGCCTCCTTTAGAAACCAGACTTTGCAAAAATAGTGCTCGATACCATGGTAGAGCGCAATATGTAGGTGTGGGAAAAATCACAAGACTGCTTCATCTCTACAGAACTGTTTCATGAGGGGTTCCCTCAATCATCAGGAGATGATGATTGAGGGAACAGTCCTATATATATATATATATATATATACACATATACATATATATATATATACATATACTGTATATATGTACATACATACACATATATCTACATATGTACATACATATAGTGTATATACTGTATGTACATACATACACATATATAAATATACATATACATACATACACATACATATATATACATACATATATATATACATATATAAATATACATATACACACATAAACATATGGAACTCTCCTAAAGGAATCAATAAAGTACTATCCATCTATCTATCTATTTATCTATATATATATATATATATATATATATATATATACACACTTATATACATATATGTATATATACATACATATATATATACATCCATACATAGACACACACACACACACACACACACACATATATATATATATATATACATACATAAATAAATGGGTTGTACTTGTATAGCGCTTTTCTACCTTCAAGGTACTCAAAGCGCTTTGACACTACTTCCACATTTACCCATTCGCACACACATTCACACACTGATGGAGGGAGCTGCCATGCAAGGCGCTAACCAGCACCCATCAGGAGCAAGGGTGAAGTGTCTTGCTGAAGGACACAACGGACGTGACGAGGTTGGTACTAGGTGGGATTTGAACCAGGGACCCTCGGGTTGCGCACGGCCACTCTCCCACTGCGCCACGCCGTCCCATATACATATATACATATATACATATATAAATATATACATATAAGCATATACAGTGGGGCAAAAAAAGTATTTAATCAGCCAGCGATTGTGCAAGTTCTCCCACTTAAAATGATGATAGAGGTCTGTCATTTTCATCATAGGTACACTTCAACTGTGAGAGACAGAATGTGAAAAAAAAAAACAGGAATTCATATTGTAGGAATTTTAAATAATTTATTTGTAAATGATGGTGGAAAATAAGTATTTGGTCAACCATTCAAAGGAGGTTTTGGCTCCAAATCTCAGGATACATGGCCCCATTCATTCTTTCCTTAACACGGATCAATCGTCCTGTCCCCTTAGCAGAAAAACAGCCCCAAAGCATGATGTTTCCACCCCCATGCTTCACAGTAGGTATGGTGTTCTTGGGATGCAACTCAGTATTCTTCTTCCTCCAAACACGAGGAGTTGAGTTTATACCAAAATGGATACATGGATGATACAGCAGAGGATTTGGAGAATGTCATGTGGTCAGATGAAACCAAAATAGAACTTTTTGGTATAAACTCAACTCGTCGTGTTAGAGGAAGAAGAATACTGAGTAGAAGATGGATGGATGGATTATTACACAGAGAAAAAGTTGTATACACATGTTATACATCAGTCTCATAGGAATAACAGTTGTAAAGTGGCTTGGGCTTTTTATAAGGACGCCTTGGTGCCGCCATTTTGAGACTAATGCATGGTGAATGTAATGCAGTTGTTGTATTGAAGTGGGAATAGCAAACTTCCTGTTGATTTTAGTTGGGGGCGGTCAGTGTATGAAATATAGGTCTCAGTGAGACCTATATTGAGGTTTTTGTTTCATGTGTGTATGATAGTCCTACAGTTTTGTCTGAGCAGAAAATCGCCATTTTGTGACAACAGCAGCAGCGCAATGGTTCTTTGCGGGCTTATAAAATCCAAACCCGGGTAGTAATTAAAACTCTTCCTTTAACTTTTAATCAGAAGGGTTCAATCTCTCTTCTGTGCTTATTTGAAGCAGAAACGACAAACGGCCACAGAGGAGATAATGTTTGAAAAAAAAAATGTTAGCCAAATTTTGTATTGAAGTGGGAATAGCAAACTTCCTGTTGATTTTAGTTGGGGGCGGTCCGTGTATGAAATGTAGGTCTCAGTGAGACCTATATTGAGGTTTTTGTTTCATATGTGTATGACAGTCCTACAGTTCCGTCTGAGCAGAAAGCTGCCATTTTTTGACAACAGCAGCAGCGCAATGGTTCTTTGCGGGCTTATAAAATCCAAACCGGGGCAGTAATTAAAACTCTTCCTTTAACTTTTAATCAGAAGGGTTCAATCTCTCTTCTGTGCTTATTTGAAGCAGAAACGACAAACGGCCTCAGAGGAGATAATGTTTGAAAAAAAAAATGTTAGCCAACCTTTGTATTGAAGTGGGAATAGTAAACTTCCTGTTGATTTTAGTTGGGGGCGGTCAGTGTATGAAATGTAGGTCTCAGTGAGACCTATATTGAGGTTTTTGTTTCATGTGTGTATGACAGTCCTACAGTTTTGTCTGAGCAGAAAGCCGCCATTTTGTGACAACAGCAGCAGCACAATGGTTCTTTGCGGGCTCATAAAATCCAAACCGGGGTAGTAATTAAAACTCTTTCTTTAACTTTTAATCAGAAGTGTTCAATCTCTCTTCTGTGCGTATTTGAAGCTGAAACGACAAACGGCCGCAGAGGAGATAATGTTTGGAAAAAAAGCAACATTTTTTAGCCAACTTTTGTATTGAAGTGGGAATAGCAAACTTCCTGTTGATTGTAGCCGGGGGGTCTCAGTAGATGAAATATAGGTCTAACTGAGACCTACGTAATGGTCTTTGTTTCATGTTTCGACGACATTCCTACTGAAAGTTAAAGAGAGTTTTTTCTGTGTTTTCTTCCTAGGGGGTGCTAAAGCGCAATTATGAGTTTTGGGGTTTGTTTTTTAATTAGATCGCAATTTTCGCCAATCCTGATGTGTGTGTCAAATTTGGTGAGTTTTGAAGCATGTTAAGGGGGTCAAATTACAGCTCAAAGAGGCGGCGGTATAATAGTAAAGAATAATAATAATAATAATAAAACCTTAGAAATAGGGTCCTCTGTCCCAAAGGGGACATTGGTCCCTAGCGAGTACAGATCCCTTGTCACACCTGCGACTGACTCCCCGGGCCTCTGTTGTGTTGAAAGCGATTGTCCTGCTGTCTTGGAGCTGCAGCGTCATCCTTTGCTTTGCTGGCAGGCTGTGTGGGAAAAAGAGAGTGGCGATAACGTGACGGCGCCGAGGTGAAACATGACTAACTGACTGAGCGCCTCGGGAGACAAAGACAGAGCGGTTCCTTTGAACTCCCGCCCAAAAAAGGAACATTTTTATTTTTCCGTTTCATTGCAAGTACAAGAAGTCATCCGTCGTAGCGCTTTTGAACAACCGGCGTCCCCTATTTATTTACACGGTAGTTAGGAATAAAGTGGTTCTTATGTACACGCGTTATAGTGCCGTGGGTCACAACCACACACGGGGAACAAGTCCACTTCAGCTGGCTATGTTCTAACAGCAGACACAGGAGGACCCCAGCCCAGGATGCAACACCCTCAGCAAAAACCATAGCAAGGCAGTCATGTCACTTTTTAGCAAACAGGCGGAGCGGGGGAAAAGTTCTGGGGGGTGGCTCGCACCCCCAAAAAAAGGAAACAAAGGCAACTCCACGGAATTGTCTTCCATTAAAACTGTTCGATAACGAGCACTTCTGGAAAAAAGTCTGTGTCCGTGTTCTGGCTCAAGAAAAGATATATTTTTTTGGCAACAATGAAGAGACATTTTGAACTTCTAACAGCGACCTACACGACTCCACGCGTCGCCACGGCGGCTAGCTATCAAAGGACGATTGGTACCAAAGGGCAAAGGAGCAAATACAAAATGATATTGGTTGTCGTAACAAAGTTCCGAAAGGTAAAGAAGGGCAAGGGTCGGTACATTCTGAGTGCTGGACTTGGCCTTGAGGTACCAAAGGAACCGGGAAGGACTCGGATCAACGCTCCTTAAATAGTCAAAGGCTTCTTCAGCTAAGTGAGTGGTGACTCCCCCCTCGGGGTGAATGTTTGCTCAAGAGAAGAAAAGGCAACCAAACGAGACGCCAGGACCTTGGGTCTCTTCTCTGGGCCGGTGGTCACAGGCTGGTGACCAGCTGCATCTGTCCGTCCCCCTCGTTGTGGGCTGGCTCCTGAGCCTGCTGGTCCCCGCTCGGTCGCCGCAGCGGGGCCTGGTAGAAGGTCTGCATGGGGGCCCCTCTGGTGCCCCAGGCGGGCCTCCCGGAACTGTAGTACAGTTCCTCAGGGGGCTGGGCCGATCGCGGCACCACCTCCAGCGGCTCGGGACTGCTGTCCGGGTAGGGAGAGTCTGGCAGGTTGGTGATGCTCGTGTATAAGGAATCACGGGCTGGCGAATCAGGCGCCCTGGTGCCGCCCTGCCCGCTGGGGCCGAGACTCTCCGTGAGGTCGGCCGTGTAGCTCTCCGACTCCTCCGGGTCACTCTGGTAAAGGACCGATTGGGCGCGTTGCAACAGCAGCGGCTCCTCCAGAGCTTTGTAAAGCAGCTCCACATCCTGCGGGGTGCGCTGCCGAACAAAGTCCTCATTTTGGTCTGCGCCCGTCTCTGGCCCGGCCCCTGTGGCTCCTCCCCGGTGCCCCCGGGCCAGGCTTCCGTCCCCTCCCGCGTTCCCTCCTCTCAGGTTGTTATGCACGAGCTCGGAGATGATCATCTTTTCGAAGGCAGCGGCGTCGGAGAGATTGCGTCGTACACCTCCGCCGCCGCCGCCCAGGGTTTCTGAGCCGCGGGGGTTGAGAAGAGGTGGTGGGCTCTCCCGGGTCCCGCCGCTTAGGAAGTCACAGCTGCCTCCGCCCCCAGGAGCGCTGTGCAGGGAGTAGCTGTTGTTGAAGTTGCCGTTCAGAGGCAGGGTCTCCATCCCGCAGGGGTCGCGGTTCTTGGATGTGCTTTCTGGAGCCAAACACAGGACACACAGAAGGGTTACGTCGCCTGGAAAACATCTGCCAGTTGATAAGGAGGAGGAGGAGAAGACTTACTCGGGTCTCGGAAAGTTCCTGTCCGTCCGAGAGAATGTGTTGCGAAGCAGATAAAATGAAAGACCAACAGTGTCATTTATGCAACGTCAACTTGATCAATTCATTCTTAAAGCTTTTTGAGTGGGGACGAGAAATCTATCAGCCATCTTTACATCTTTCTCACTCTCTGGATGAAGTTCAAACTTACAGACTTCAGCAACACACGAGTTCAAAAACAACTTCCTTACACACCAGGACTCGTTTTTTGCTCATTATTTTGAATGGCTCGACAAAACTCATTTCCAGAGGTGGGTAGAGTAGCCAGAAACTGTACTCAAGTAAGAGTACTGTTACTTTAGAGATGTATTACTCAAGTAAAAGTAAGAAGTAGTCACCCAAATATTTACTTGAGTAAAAGTAAAAAGTATGTTACTCAAGTACTGAGTAACTGATGAGTAACCTGATTACGGCAACAAATAATGCACAAAAACATAAAAATAGCAATGAGCAAATTCAGAGCCAGGAATATCTCTTAAGCAACTAAAACAATAATTTTGAATATTATTTTTTAACACTGTGATTACAAGTGGAATTATTCATTACTTATCGTGTTAAGCAACAGCTCAGATTTATCTGAGAGCCAGATGCAGTCATCAAAAGAGCCACATCTGACTCTAGAACAGGGGTGCCCATTACGTCGATGGCGAGCTACCAGTCGACCGCGGGGGGTGTGTCAGTCGATCTCCAGCCAGGCTTTTAAAAAAAATAGACCTAAAAATGAGTGATCATCAATCTTCACCAAGACGTCACTTAAATGACATTCACGGTACCGGAGGGTCTTGTGAGATGACGCTGGCTGCTGCAAGATCATTATTATGAAAATATGACCGAGAGGAAGGCGAGAAACACTTTTTATTTCAACAGACTCTCGCGCCGTACCTTCCGTCAAAACTCTAAAGGCCGACTGCACATTTCCTATCTTCACAATAAAAGCCCTGCTTCATGCTGCCTGCGCTAACTAAATACAGAGTCTGGGAAAACTGGCGTGCACAAGCGATCCCTCAGAAAGCTGGCGTGCACATCACTTGTGCACGCCAGCTTTCCGAGACTCTTATTTTGTTAGCGCAGGCAGCATGAAGCAGGGCTTTTATTGTGAAGATAGGAAATGTGCAGTCGGCCTTTAGAGTTTTGACGGAAGGGACGGCGCGAAAGTCTGTTGAAATAAAAAGTGTTTCTCGCCTTCCTCTCTGTCATTTTTTCATAATAATGAACTGGCAGCAGCCAGCGTCATCTCACAAGACCCTCCGGTACCGTGAATGTCAATCAAGCAAGCTACGGAATTTGCCGCCAATGTTTTTCTTGTAAAGTGTATGGAAGCTGGATGAATTAGATGCCAAAAACCAACCACTTTCATGTGGTATTGTACAGAAAGGACAACTTTTTTTGTCCTCCATTTGAAAATGTGGGCGTTATCATCATTACTGTCTGATTCCAATCAATGCAAGTCATCAGAATCAGGTAATACACCAACTTATATTCTTGTCTTTGTGAAAGAAAGACATCTATATGTGTTACACATGCTTGTATTATCATTAAACACATTTAACTTGTTTACAAAAATGTCTCTTTCATAAATAAATATAAATGATATATATAAATGAGGTAGATCCCCTCGAGTTGGTCAATTGAAAAGTAGCTCGCCTGCAGAAAAAGTGTGGGCACCCCTGGTCTGGAGTCATAGGTTCCCTAGCCCTGCTCTAATGGATCATGTGACCAACCACCTCAATTCTGGACTAGGATTGTTGCACGCGTGGCGCTGATTAGTTCTGATTGTACCGCCGCCGAGTCACTGATCAGCTTTGAGAGGAGAAAACTCTCCCCGGTGATTCCCGGCAGTCGAAGTCACAGAGAAACTTTACTTTTCAGATTTTGCTTTGGAAGTCAGGCCAGATGGACAACTTAGTCTCTTTGCAACTTAGTCTCTTTCCTTCTTCAGTCCTGACAATTGCAACACAAAAAGACCGGCGTGTGCAAAGCAAGCAAACAACACACACACACACACACACACACACGGACAGGGACAGACAGACACAGACACAGACAGACAGGGACAGACAGGGACAGACAGGGACAGACACGGACAGACAGGGACAGACAGGGACAGACACGGACAGACAGGGACAGAATGGGACAGACAGGGACAGACAGGGACAGACACGGACAGACAGGGACAGACAGGGACATGGACAGGGACAGGGACAGACAGGGACACGGACTGGGACAGACAGGGACACGGACAGGGACAGACAGGGACAGACACGGACAGACAGGGACAGAATGGGACAGACAGGGACAGACACGGACAGACAGGGACAGACAGGGACAGACACGGACAAGGACAGGGACATGGACAGGGACAGACAGGGACACGGACAGGGACAGACAGGGACAGACAGAGACAGAGGGGGACAGACAGGGACACGGACAGGGACAGACAGGGGCAGACAGGGACACGGACAGGGACAGACAGGGACACGGACAGGGACAGACAGGGACACGGACAGGGACAGACAGGGACAGACAGAGACAGAGGGGGACAGACAGGGACACGGACAGGGACAGACAGGGACAGACACGGACAGACAGGGACAGAATGGGACAGACAGGGACAGACAGGGACAGACACGGACAGACAGGGACATGGACAGGGACAGACAGGGACACGGACAGGGACAGACAGGGACAGACAGAGACAGAGGGGGACACACAGGGACACGGACAGGGACAGACAGGGACAGACAGGGACAAGGACAGGGACAGACAGGGACACGGACAGGGACAGACAGGGACAGACAGAGACAGAGGGGGACAGACAGGGACACGGACAGGGACAGACAGGGACAGACAGAGACAGAGGGGGACAGACAGGGACACGGACAGGGACAGACAGGGACAGACAGAGACAGACAGGGACAGACAGGGACAGACAGGGACAGGGACAGACAGAGACAGACAGGGACAGACAGGGACAGACAGGGACGGACAGGGACAGACAGAGACAGAGGGGGACAGACAGGGACACGGACAGGGACAGACAGGGACACGGACAGGGACAGACAGGGACAGACAGGGACACGGACAGGGACAGACAGGGACAGACAGGGACAGAGGGGGACAGACAGGGACATGGACAGGGACAGACAGAGACAAACAGGGACAGACAGAGACAGAGGGGGACAGACAGGGACACGGACAGGGACAGACAGGGACACGGACAGGGACAGACAGGGACATGGACAGGGACAGACAGGGACAGACAGGGACACGGACAGGGACAGACAGGGACAGACAGAGACAGAGGGGGACAGACAGGGACACGGACAGGGACAGACAGGGACAGACATGGACAGGGACAGACAGAGGGGGACAGACAGGGACATGGACAGGGACAGACAGAGACAGAGGGGGACAGACAGGGACACGGACAGGGACAGACAGGGACACGGACAGGGACAGACAGGGACAGACAGGGACAGACAGGGACAGACAGAGACAGAGGGGGACAGACAGGGACACGGACAGGGACAGACAGGGACAGACAGAGACAGAGGGGGACAGACAGGGACACGGACAGGGACAGACAGGGACAGACAGGGACAGACATGGACAGGGACAGACAGAGACAGAGGGGGACAGACAGGGACATGGACAGGGACAGACAGAGACAGAGGGGGACAGACAGGGACATGGACAGGGACAGACAGAGACAGAGGGGGACAGACAGGGACACAGACAGGGACAGAGTGTAGGAGCTGACCGGTGGAGTTGAAGACCCCAGGCGAGGTCGGGGTGAAGCTGTCCGCCAGCAAGGTGTTGTAAGGAGACGTCCCGCTGCGAGTCTGCAACACGGGGTTTGCCAGAAGGTGGTTTCCCATGGCTGCTGAGGTATTTCAACAACAACAACAACAACAACAACAACAATTAGTACGACACAATACTCACACACTGATGCTGTTTACACAGAACAATTACTACGGTCACTGAATGCATCATTTAACACAGGTGTCACCAACACCAGGTCGCCCGTAAGGACCAGATGAGTCGCCCGCTGGCCTGTTCTAAAAATAGCTCAAATAGCAGCACTTACCAGTGAGCTGCCTCTATTTTTTAAATTGTATTTATTTACTAGCAAGCTGGTCTCGCTTTGCTGGACATTTTTAATTCTAAGAGAGACAAAACTCAAATAGAATTTGAAAATCCAAGAAAATATTTTAAAGACTTGGTCTTCACTTGTTTAAAAAAATAATTTTTTTTTTTTTACTTTACTTCTTATAACTTTCAGAAAGACAATTTTAAAGAAAAAATACAACCTTAATAATGATTTTAGGATTTTTAAACACATATACCTTTTTACCTTTTAAATTCCTTCCTCTTCTTTCCTGACAATTTAAATCAATGTACAAGTATTTTTTTATTGTAAAGAATAATAAATACATTTTCATTTAATTCTTCATTTTAGCTTCTGTTTTTTCGACGAAGAATATTTGTGAAATATTTCTTCAAACTTATTATGATTAAAATAAAATAAAAATATTCTGACATTCTAGAAAATCTGTAGAAACAAATTCAAATCTTATTTCAAAGTCTTTTGAATTTCTTTTAAAATTTTTGTTCAGGTAAATTTAGAAGAAATAATGATTTGTCTTTGTTAGAAATATAGCTTGGTCCAATTTGTTATATATTCTAACAAAATGCAGATTGGATTTTAACCTATTTATCCAATCCACTTTATTTATATAACACATTTAAACAACAATAACGTTTCCAAAGTGCTGCACAGCCATGTTAAAAACAATTGTAAAAAATAAATAAATAAAAAAATATATATATATTATGCTCCACCAATGACTGAATAAAAACAAAAAAATAAATAAATATAAAACCAATAAAAACAATATAAAAACAAATATGATTAAAAACTATTTTAAAGGGTAAAATCAATTAAAACAGTAAAATAGAAATCAAAGTGTGTTTATAATAATTTAAAACATGTCATCAAAATTCTAAAACTAATCCTAACCAGGAAAAATTACTAATGATGTTCCATGAATTCTTTTTTTTAATTTATTTTTCAAAAAGATTCAAATTAGCTACTTTTTGTCTTCTTTTTTTCGTTTGAATTTTGAATTTTAAAGAGTCGAAATTGAAGATAAACTATGTTTCAAAATTTAATTTTCATTTTTTTTCGTGTTTTCTCCTCTTTTAAACCGTTCAATGAAGTCTTTTTTTTCATCATTTATTCTCTACAAAAAATCTTCCGTAGAAGGAAAAAAATGTCGGACGGAAATACCCTTTACTTTTTTTATATATTTATTTATCTGTTTCTATATATATTTATTGTGAGAAATCATTAAGATGATCAGTGTTTCCACAAAGATAATTATCATTAATTATTAATAATAACATAGAGTTAAAGGTAAATTGAGCAAATTGGCAATTTCTGGAAATGTATTGAAGTGTGTATCAAACTGGTAGCCCTTGGCATTAATCAGTAGCCAAGAAGTAGCTCTTGCTTTCAAAAAGGTTGCTGACCAATGATTTAATAGTTTATATCTAATAATTACAATGGTTCTGCTGCTAAGTTCACATTCTCTATTCCTGGGCCATTATTTTGAATCAGGGGCCACATTTTGGTGGGGGCCGGTGTATCTGTTTTTAGGAACACGATTACAAAACCTCACAATAATGTCTGATTGAATGCTAAAAACGGAAAGAAATTGTCTTTCTTTTTTTTTTTTACAGAATGAGACACCTAGAATGTACGTGAAAATAAAGAGTGTTACATTAACTATGAAGGATAAAACACTGAATATTGACAACATATGTTTCTGTAATATTGCAATGTTTTTTGCATAAAATGATTACTTTTTAATGTGAAATTATTACTTTTTAATGCAAAGTGGTGACATTTGTCATACAAAATTCTGACTTTTGTCGCAATATTGCCGATTTTTGTGTTGTTCTTGTAAAATAGTGACACTTTAGTTAAGTTTTTTTTCATGACAGTTTGGCTATGCCTTAGTTTTTCCTCTTCGTTTGTCTTTGTTTCCTGTCAGCGCTTTTATTTTGTCTTTATTTCCTGCTTGTCTCCCGGAGTGCTTTTTCCCCTCAGCTGCAGCTGATTGGCACCGGGCCACACCTGGTGTCAATCAGCCAGCTGCTATTTAGACCTGCTTTGCCTTCCACTCGGGGCTTGATTATTATCGCTAATACCTGTCGATGTCGTGCTACTACTTGTCACTTTTCCTGTATGCCGTGGACTGCTTTCTGTCTTTTTGTTCCTAGTTCCTGTTTGCGGGTTCCTGTTTCCAATTTGTCCGTTCCTGGTTCCCGGTTTGTGTTTTTTCTTTATATTTTGGACATTATATTATGCCGTCATCTCTGCATCTTGGGGTTCGTCACGTACAACTCCTGACAACTTTTTGTCATAAATTTGCCCAGTAAAATTCAGATTATTATCATAATATTGCCAAAATGTGAATGTTTTCTTAAACGATTGTGACTTTTGTAGAGTATAATTTCGACTCTTTCAATAAAATTGCCAATATTTTAGGTGTTTCTTGTGAAATTGCGACTGTTTCTGAGTAAAAGTCCAGCTTTTATCGTAATATTGCACACGTTCAATTTTTTCTGGCAACATTTTGACTTGCGTTGTGTAAATTTACGACTTTTAACACAATACTGCCAAAATTCTAAGTTTTTCTCGTAAAATTGTGACCTTTTTCTTGTGAAATTCAAATCCAACAAACGCTATTTTAAAATTTAAATGAATATTTTCATAAATATATATTTATACATTTTCTCGGAAAATTCTGACTTATCACAATATTGCCAATTTTTGTGTTGTACTTGTAAAATAGTGACATTTTTAGAGTAAAATCACGTCTTTTGTCATCATTTTGCAAAGTAAAATTCCGATTATTATATCACAATTTTTTTTTCTTATAAAATTGTGACTTTTGTCGAGTAAAATTACGACTTTTTTCATAAAATTGCCAACATGTGAAGCTTTTCTTGTAAAATTGCGACTTTTAGTGAGTAAAATTCCAACTTTTATCACAATATTGGAGAAATGTTCAGTTTTTCTTGTAAAATTTTGACTTGCGTTGAGTAAAAATTACAACTTTTCTTATAATACTAGAGGTAGGCATTTTTCGGAGTTATGACGAAGGTGGCAAATACAAGAACGTGTGTGTGTGTGTGTGTGTGTACTTGTAATATTGAATATTTTTATAAATTTTCTCAGAAAATTATTACTTTTTTATGTCAAATTATTACTTTTAAAGCAAAATGGTGACATCTGTCAAATAAAATTCGGAATTTTATCACAATATTTCCAATTTTTGTGTTGTACTTGTAAAATAGTGAAATTTCTTGAGTAAATAATGATTTTTGTCATCATTTTGCAAAGTAAAATTCCGATTATTATATCACAATTTTTTTTTCTTATAAAATTGTGACTTTTGCCGAGTAAAATTACGACTTTTTTCATAAAATTGCCAACATGTGAAGCTTTTCTTGTAAAATTGCGACTTTTAGTGAGTAAAATTCCAACTTTTATCACAATATTGGAGAAATGTTCAGTTTTTCTTGTAAAATTTTGACTTGCGTTGAGTAAAAATTACGACTTTTCTTATAATACTAGAGGTAGGCATTTTTCGGAGTTATGACGAAGGTGGCAAATACAAGAACGTGTGTGTGTGTGTACTTGTAATATTGAATATTTTTATACATTTTCTCGGAAAATTATTACTTTTTTATGTCAAATTATTATTTTTAAAGCAAAAATGGTGACATCTGTCAAATAAAATTCCGAATTGTATCACAATATTGACAATTTTTGTGTTGTACTTGTAAAATAGTGACATTTCTTGAGTAAATAATGACTTCTGTCATCATTTTGCAAAGTAAAATTCCGATTATTATATCACAATTTTTTTTTTCTTATAAAATTGTGACTTTTGTCGATTAAAATTACGACTTTTTTCATAAAATTGCCAACATGTGAAGCTTTTCTTATAATACTAGAGGTAGGCATTTTTCGGAGTTATGACGAAGGTGGCAGATACAAGAACGTGTGTGTGTGTGTGTGTGTGTGTGTGTACTTGAAATATTGAATATTTTTATAAATTTTCTCTGAAAATTATAACTTTTTTATATCAAATTATTACTTTTAAAGCAAAATGGTGACATCTGTCAAATAAAATTCAGAATTTTAGCACAATATTGCCAATTTTTGTGTTGAACTTGTAAAATAGTGACATTTCTTGAGTAAATAATGACTTCTGTCATCATTTTGCAAAGTAAAATTCCGATTATTATTATTATAAAAATTGCCAAAATGTAAAATTTTCTTTGAAAATTGTGACTTTTGTAGAGTAAAACGACGACTCTTTTCATAAAATTGCCAAAATGTTTAGCTTTTCTAGTAAAATTGCGACTGTTATTGAATAGAATTCCAACTTTTATTATAATATTGGACAAATGTTAAGTTTTTCTCGTGAAATTGTGACCTTTTTCTTGTGAAATTCCAACTCATTTTTCCCAACAAGCTTTTTTATATTTGCATAGTAGGTATATATTATTCATGTTGTAAATACTCTTCTTTATATATCTAGAAAGGCTGCTTCTGAAGAGGGAGGCATTTTTCTCAGCTCTCAAGGTAGGAAATACGTGTGTGTGTGTGTGTGTGTGTGTGTGTGTGTGTGTGTGTATGCTATTATGTAGTACAGAAAAAGCAAAGACACTTCATTTCCCAGAAAAAAGTGAGTGGAAACAATAAAAGGATGTGGTTCCAGGCCCAGGCCAGGAAGGAGCGGGCGGGCGGGAGGAAATCCCCCACAAATCAGTGACTAGTTTGTCCTCGATTGACTTCTTCTCTTTTTTTTTTTCTCCTTCCAAAAACCGCAAATGCAAGGGACTACTCCTTTCTTTTTTGTCACGGGGATTTCCAATGTGCGGGCTTGTAATGTGGACAGATGTGTGTAGTCAGCACCTTGTTGCCATGGAGACGCTGTGTTGCAACTTATCAAGCAAATGTATTTTAGTGTTTTACTACGTGCACTTTTTCCCCCGCGAGCTCACATCTCACATACTCTAAGTGTGAATCATGTATTTCCATACTTTTTGGTACTTTTCCATACTTTTCTAAATAAAGTGGACCACAAAAAATGTCATTATTGTCTTTATTTGAACAAAACATGTTAGTGTGGATGAAACATATGTTTATTATTGTTATTTAGTCCTTAAAAAATGTTGAACATACTAGACAACTTGTCTTTTAGTAGTAAGTAAACAAACAAAGACTCCTGATTAGTATTATATTGTGTCATTTATACACCTATTATTTTATACACTATGAGGGACAAACTGTAAAAAATGGATCATTACTCTACTTGTTCATTTACTGTTAATATCTGCTTATTTTATGTTTGAACATGTTCTATCTACACTTCTGTTCGAATGTAATAATCACTTATTCTTCTCTTCTTTGATACTTGACATTAGTTTTGGATGATACCACACATTTAGGTATGGATGCGATACCAAGTAGTTCCAGGATCATACATTGGTCATATTCAAAGTCCTCATGTGTCCAGGGACGTATTTACTGACTTTATAAACATAATATAAAAAAAAACGAAAGATGTGATGCCAAAAAATACTGTCGTAATCATAGTAGTATCGACTAGATACGCTCCTGTACTTGGTATCATTACAGTGGATGTCAGGTGTAGATCCACCTATGGCGTTTGTTTACATTGTGACACCAATGAGCTACAGTTTGTTGAGCTAGTCCTCATCCTGCAGTGATAATAATACTTATAAGAAACCTATTTTATTTGACATTAGTTTTGGATGATACCACAGATTTAGGTATGGATCATGTCGATACCAAGTAGTTACAGGATCATACAATAAAATATAATACCTAATATACCAATAATCATATGGTTAAGAAATACTGATGTAAAGGGTAGGTGTCATGCTCTTTTCTGTTTTAACATGTTCTATCTACACTTCTGTCAAAATGTAATAATCACTTATTCTTCTCTTATTTGATACTTTACATTAGTTTTGGATGATACCACACATTTAGGTATGGATCATGTCGATACCAAGTAGTTCCAGGATCATACATTGGTCATATTCAAAGTCCTCATGTGTCCAGGGACGTATTTAGTGACTTTATAAACATAATATAAAAAAAAACAAAAGATGTGATGCCAAAAAATACTGTCATAATCATAGTAGTATCGACTAGATACGTTCCTGTACTTGGTATCATTACAGTGGATGTCAGGTGTAGATCCACCTATGGCGTTTGTTTACATTTTGACACCAATGAGCTACAGTTTGTTGAGCTAGTCCTCATCCTGCAGTGATAATAATACTTATAAGGAACCTATTTTATTTGACATTAGTTTTGGATGATACCACACATTTAGGTAAGGATCATGTCGATACCAAGTAGTTACAGGATCATACATTGGTCATATTCAAAGTCCTCATGTGTCCAGGGACGTATTTACTGACTTTATAAACATAATATAAAAAAATAAAAAAATAAAAACCGAAATAAGATGTGATGCCAAAAAATACTCTCGTAATCATAGTGGTATCGACTAGATACGTTCCTGTACTTGGTATCATTACAGTGGATGTCAGGTGTAGATCCACCTATGGCGTTTGTTTACATTCTGACACCAATGAGCTACAGTTTGTTGAGCTAGTCCTCATCCTGCAGTGATAATAATACTTATAAGAAACCTATTTTATTTGACATTAGTTTTGGATGATACCACAGATTTAGGTATGGATCATGTCGATACCAAGAAGTTACAGGATCATACAATAAAATATAATACCTAATATACCAATAATAATATGGTTAAGAAATACTGATGTAAAGGGTAGGTGTCATGCTCTTTTCTGTTTCAACATGTTCTATCTACACTTCTGTCAAAATCTAATAATCACTTATTCTTCTCTTATTTGATACTTTACATTAGTTTTGGATGATACCACACATTTAGGTATCGATGTCGATACCAAGTCGTTCCAGGATCATACATTGGTCATGTTCAAAGTCCTCATGTGTCCAGGGACGTATTTACTGACTTTATAAACATAATATGAATATGCACAATTATTACTTTTTAAAGCAAAATGGTGACAACTTTTCTGTTGTACTTGTCAAGCAGTGACATTTTTTGAGTACAATTTTTTATTTTTATTTATTTATTATTTCTTCAGCCAATGGTCAACAAAATAAACAAACAGTTTTACATAAACAAACAGTTGTAGATTCATACATTTTTTTCTTTTAAAAAGAAGAAATGTTGCAGACCGAAAGAGTTCAGGCTGAAGTTGAACACTAAATAAAATGAGTAAAAGTATGACTTTGGTCATAATTTTGCAAAGTAAAATTCCGATTATTATTATAATATTGCAACATTTTTTTTTAGTTTTCTTATAAAATTGTGACTTGCGTCGAGTAAAATTACGACTCTTTTCATAAAATTGCCAAAATGTGGAAATTTTCTCGTAAAATTGTGACTGTTATCGAGTAAAATTCCAACTTTTAATATAAAATGTTTATTTTTTTTGTAAAATTTTGACTTGCGCAGAGTAAAATTACGACTTTTATTATAATACGAGAGGTAGGCATTTTTCGGAGGTCTCAAGAAGGTCACAAATACAACATTGTGTGTGTGTGTGTGTGTGTGTGTGTGTGTGTGTGTGTCCTTGTATTTCTACCCTTCTTGAGATTGGCAACAAACGCTAGTTTAAAATTGAAATGAATATTTATGTAAATATATTTTTTATCGGAAAATTATTACTTTTTTATATAAAATTGTTACTTTTAAAGCAAAATGCTGACATCTCTCATATAAAATTCTTACTTTTATCACAATATTGTCCACTTTTGTGTTGTACTTGTAAGAAAGTGGCATTTGAGTAAAATCACGACTTTTGTCATCATTTTGCAAAGTAAAATTCCGATTATTATTATTGTATCGGAATTTTTTTTAAATTTTCTTATAAAATGTGACTTTTATCGAGTAAATTCAAAACTTTTTTCATAAAACTGCCAAAATGTTTGGCTGATCTTGTAAAATTGCGACAGTTATTGAATAAAATTCCAACTTTTATGACAATATCGGACAAATGTTACGTTTTTTTTGTAAAATTTTGACTTCCGTCGAGTAAAATTACGACTCTTTTCATAAAATTGCCAAAATGTGAAAATTTTCTCGTAAAATTGCGACTGTTATTGAATAAAATTCCAACTTTTATGACAATATCGGACAAATGTTAAGTTTTTCTTGTAAAATTTTGAATTGCGCTGAGTAAAATTAGGACTTTTCTTATAATACTAGAGGTAGGCATTTTTCGCAGGTCTCAAGAAGGTCACAAATACAAAAACGTGTGTGTGTGTGTGTGTGTGTCCTTGTATTTGTAACCTTCTTGAGACAGGCAACAACCACTTTTAAAGTTTAAATATATATTTTTATAAATATTTTTTATACATTTTCTTGTAAAATTATTACTTTTTTATGTAAAATTGTTACTTTTAAAGCAAAATGGTGACATCTGTCATATACAATTCTGACTTTTATCACAATATTGCCAATTTTTGTGTTGTACTTGTAAAATAGTGAAATTTTTTTAGTAAAATCACGAAGTAAAATTCCGATTATTATTATAATATTGCAAACATTTTAAAGTTTTCTTATAAAATTGTGACTTTTCTCGAGTAAATATACAAATCTTTTCACAAAATGTTACGCTTTTCTTGTAAAATGGTGACTGTCATTGAGTAAAATTCTAACTTTTATCACAATATTGGACAAATTTGCAGTTTTTATAGTAAAATTTTGACTTGCGCTGAGTAAAATTACGGCTTTTCTTGTAATACTAGACGTAGGCATTTTTCGGAGGTCTCAAGAGGGTTAAAACCAAGGACGTGTGTGTGTGTGTGTTTGTGTGTCCTTGTATATGTGTATATATTGTATTTGTAAAACAGTGACTTATTTGAGGAAAATTGTGACTTTTGTCAATTTGTCAAGTAAAATTCTGATTATTATTATAATATTGCAAACATTTCAAAGTTCTCTTATAAAATGGTGTCTTTTGTCGACGACTCGACGACTCTTTTCATAAAATTGACAAAATGTTAAGCTTTTCTTGTAAAATTGCGACTTTTATTGAGTAAAATTCCAACTTTTATCACAACATTGCACAAATGTTCAGTATTTTTTTGTAAAATTTTGACTTGCGTTGGGTAAAATTACGACTTATTATAATAATTTTGGCGGTCTCCAGAAAGTCTGAAATACACAAATGTGTGTGTGTGTGTGTGTCCTTGTATATATGTATTTATTTTACTTGTAAAATAGTGATATTTTTGGAGTAAAATTACGACTTTTGTCAAAATTTGCCAAGTAAAATTCAGATTATTATTATAATATCGCAAACATTTTAAAGTTCTCTTATAAAATGGTGCCTTTTGTCGACGACTCTTTTCATAAAATTGCCAAAATGTTAAGGTTTTCTTGTAAAATTGCGACTGTTATTGAGTAAAATTCCAACTTTTATCACAACATTGTACAAATGTTCAGTTTTTTTTGTAAAATTTTGACTTGCGTTGGGTAAAATTACGACTTATTATAATAATTTTGGCGGTCTCCAGATGGTCTGAAATAAACAAATGTGTGTGTGTGTGTGTCCTTGTATATATGTATTTATTGTACTTGTAAAAGAGTAAAACGATTTTTGTCATATTTTTCCATGTGAAATACCGATAATTATTATAATATTGCAAACATTTTAAAGTTCTCTTATAAAATGGTGCCTTTTGTCGACAACTCTTTTCATAAAATTGCCAAAATGTTAAGCTTTTCTTGTAAAATTGCGACTGTTATTGAGTAAAATTCCAACTTTTATCACAACATTGCACAAATGTTTAGTTTTTTTTGTAAAATTTTGACTTGCGTTGAGTAAAATAACGACTTATTATAATAATTTCGGTGGTCCCCAGAAGGTCTGAAATACACAAATGTGTGTGTCCTTGTATTTATGTAAAAATTGTACTTGTAAAACAGTGATATTTTTTGAGTAAAATTACGACTTTTGTCAAAATTTGCCAAGTAAAATTCTGATTATTATTATAATATCGCAACATTTTAAAGTTCTCTTATAAAATGGTGCCTTTTGTCGACGACTCTTTTCATAAAATTGCCAAAATGTTAAGGTTTTCTTGTAAAATTGCGACTGTTATTGAGTAAAATTCCATCTTTTATCACAACATTGTACAAATGTTCAGTTTTTTTTGTAAAATTTTGACTTGCGTTGGGTAAAATTACGACTTATTATAATAATTTTGGCGGTCTCCAGATGGTCTGAAATAAACAAATGTGTGTGTGTGTGTGTCCTTGTATATATGTATTTATTGTACTTGTAAAAGAGTAAAACGATTTTTGTCATATTTTTCCATGTGAAATACCGATAATTATTATAATATTGCAAACATTTTAAAGTTCTCTTATAAAATGGTGCCTTTTGTCGATGACTCTTTTCTTAAAATTGCCAAAATGTTAAGCTTTTCTTGTAAAATTGCGACTGTTATTAAGTAAAATTCCAACTTTTATCACAACATTGCACAAATGTTCAGGGTTTTTTTTGTAAAATTTTGACTTGCGTTGAGTAAAATAACGACTTATTATAATAATTTCGGTGGTCCCCAGAAGGTCTGAAATACACAAATGTGTGTGTCCTTGTATTTATGTAAAAATTGTACTTGTAAAACAGTGATATTTTTTGAGTAAAATTACGACTTTTGTCATAATTTGCCAAGTAAAATTCTGATAATTATTATAATATTGCAAACATTTTAAAGTTCTCTTATAAAATGGTGCCTTTTGTCGAAGACTCTTTTCTTAAAATTGCCAAAATGTTAAGCTTTTCTTGTAAAATTGCGACTGTTATTGAGTAAAATTCCAACTTTTATCACAACATTGCACAAATGTTTAGTTTTTTTTGTAAAATTTTGACTTGCGTTGAGTAAAATTACGACTTATTATAATAATTTCGGTGGTCCCCAGAAGGTCTGAAATACACAAATGTGTGTGTCCTTGTATTTATGTAAAAATTGTACTTGTAAAACAGTGATATTTTTTGAGTAAAATTACAACTTTTGTCATAATTTGCCAAGTAAATTTCTGATAATTAATATAATATTGCAAACATTTCAAAGTTCTCTTATAAAATGGTGTCTTTTGTCGACGACTCGACGACTCTTTTCATAAAATTGACAAAATGTTAAGCTTTTCTTGTAAAATTGCGACTTTTATTGAGTAAAATTCCAACTTTTATCACAACATTGCACAAATGTTCAGTATTTTTTTGTAAAATTTTGACTTGCGTTGGGTAAAATTACGACTTATTATAATAATGTTGGCGGTCTCCAGAAAGTCTGAAATACACAAATGTGTGTGTGTGTGTCCTTGTATATATGTATTTATTTTACTTGTAAAATAGTGATATTTTTGGAGTAAAATTACGACTTTTGTCAAAATTTGCCAAGTAAAATTCTGATTATTATTATAATATCGCAAACATTTTAAAGTTCTCTTATAAAATGGTGCCTTTTGTCGACGACTCTTTTCATAAAATTGCCAAAATGTTAAGGTTTTCTTGTAAAATTGCGACTGTTATTGAGTAAAATTCTAACTTTTATCACAACATTGTACAAATGTTCAGGGTTTCTTTTGTAAAATTTTGACTTGCGTTGGGTAAAATTACGACTTATTATAATAATTTTGGCGGTCTCCAGATGGTCTGAAATAAACAAATGTGTGTGTGTGTGTGTCCTTGTATATATGTATTTATTGTACTTGTTAAAGAGTAAAACGACTTTTGTCATATTTTTCCATGTGAAATACCGATAATTATTATAATATTGCAAACATTTTAAAGTTCTCTTATAAAATGGTGCCTTTTGTCGACAACTCTTTTCTTAGAATTGCCAAAATGTTAAGCTTTTCTTGTAAAATTGCGACTGTTATTAAGTAAAATTCCAACTTTTATCACAACATTGCACAAATGTTCAGGGTTTTTTTTGTAAAATTTTGACTTGCGTTGAGTAAAATAATGACTTATTATAATAATTTCGGTGGTCCCCAGAAGGTCTGAAATACACAAATGTGTGTGTCCTTGTATTTATGTAAAAATTGTACTTGTAAAACAGTGATATTTTTTGAGTAAAATTACGACTTTTGTCATAATTTGCCAAGTAAAATTCTGATAATTATTATAATATTGCAAACATTTCAAAGTTCTCTCATAAAATGGTGACTTTTGTCGACAACTCTTTTCATAAAATTGCCAAAATGTTAAGCTTTTCTTGTAAAATTGCGACTGTTATTGAGTAAAATTCCAACTTTTATCACAACATTGCACAAATGTTTAGTTTTTTTTGTAAAATTTTGACTTGCGTTGAGTAAAATTACGACTTATTATAATAATTTTGGCGGTCTCCAGAAAGTCTGAAATACACAAATGTGTGTGTGTGTGTCCTTGTATATATGTATTTATTTTACTTGTAAAATAGTGATATTTTTGGAGTAAAATTACGACTTTTGTCAAAATTTGCCAAGTAAAATTCTGATAATTATTATAATATTGCAAACATTTCAAAGTTCTCTCATAAAATGGTGACTTTTGTCGACAACTCTTTTCATAAAATTGCCAAAATGTTAAGGTTTTCTTGTAAAATTGCGACTGTTATTGAGTAAAATTCCAACTTTTATCACAACATTGTACAAATGTTCAGTTTTTTTTGTAAAATTTTGACTTGCGTTGGGTAAAATTACGACTTATTATAATAATTTTGGCGGTCTCCAGATGGTCTGAAATAAACAAATGTGTGTGTGTGTCCTTGTATATATGTATTTATTGTACTTGTAAAAGAGTAAAACGATTTTTGTCATATTTTTCCAGGTGAAATACCGATAATTATTCTAATATTGCAAACATTTTAAAGTTCTCTTATAAAATGGTGCCTTTTGTCGATGACTCTTTTCTTAAAATTGCCCAAATGTTAAGCTTTTCTTGTAAAATTGCGACTGTTATTAAGTAAAATTCCAACTTTTATCACAACATTGCACAAATGTTCAGGGTTTTTTTTGTAAAATTTTGACTTGCGTTGAGTAAAATAACGACTTATTATAATAATTTCGGTGGTCCCCAGAAGGTCTGAAATACACAAATGTGTGTGTCCTTGTATTTATGTAAAAATTGTACTTGTAAAACAGTGATATTTTTTGAGTAAAATTACGACTTTTGTCATAATTTGCCAAGTAAAATTCTGATAATTATTATAATATTGCAAACATTTCAAAGTTCTCTCATAAAATGGTGACTTTTGTCGACAGCTCTTTTCATAAAATTGCCAAAATGTTAAGCTTTTCTTGTAAAATTGCAACTGTTATTGAGTAAAATTCCAACTTTTATCACAACATTGCACAAATGTTTAGTTTTTTTTGTAAAATTTTGACTTGCGTTGAGTAAAATAACAACTTATTATAATAATTTCGGTGGTCCCCAGAAGGTCTGAAATACACAAATGTGTGTGTCCTTGTATTTATGTAAAAATTGTACTTGTAAAACAGTGATATTTTTTGAGTAAAATTACGACTTTTGTCATAATTTGCCAAGTAAAATTCTGATAATTATTATAATATCGCAAACATTTCAAAGTTCTCTCATAAAATGGTGACTTTTGTCGACAACTCTTTTCATAAAATTGCCAAAATGTTAAGCTTTTCTTGTAAAATTGCGACTGTTATTGAGTAAAATTCCAACTTTTATCACAACATTGCACAAATGTTTAGTTTTTTTTGTAAAATTTTGACTTGCGTTGAGTAAAATAACGACTTATTATAATAATTTCGGTGGTCCCCAGAAGGTCTGAAATACACAAATGTGTGTGTCCTTGTATTTATGTAAAAATTGTACTTGTAAAACAGTGATATTTTTGGAGTAAAATTACGACTTTTGTCATAATTTGCCAAGTAAAATTCTGATAATTATTATAATATTGCAAACATTTCAAAGTTCTCTCATAAAATGGTGACTTTTGTCGACAACTCTTTTCATAAAATTGCCAAAATGTTAAGCTTTTCTTGTAAAATTGCGACTGTTATTGAGTAAAATTCCAACTTTTATCACAACATTGCACAAATGTTTAGTTTTTTTTTGTAAAATTTTGACTTGCGTTGAGTAAAATTACGACTTATTATAATAATTTTTGCGGTCTCCAGATGGTCTGAAATAAACAAATGTGTGTGTGTGTGTGTGTGTCCTTGTATATATGTATTTATTGTACTTGTAAAAGAGTAAAACGATTTTTGTCATATTTTTCCATGTGAAATACCGATAATTATTATAATATTG
This sequence comes from Nerophis ophidion, assembly GCF_033978795.1. Classification (NCBI taxonomy): domain Eukaryota; kingdom Metazoa; phylum Chordata; class Actinopteri; order Syngnathiformes; family Syngnathidae; genus Nerophis; species Nerophis ophidion. The sequence goes on from NC_084617.1 coordinate 2,746,188, forward strand.
CAAACATTTTAAAGTTCTCTTATAAAATGGTGCCTTTTGTCGATGACTCTTTTCTTAAAATTGCCAAAATGTTAAGCTTTTCTTGTAAAATTGCGACTGTTATTAAGTAAAATTCCAACTTTTATCACAACATTGCACAAATGTTCAGGTTTTTTTTTGTAAAATTTTGACTTGCGTTGAGTAAAATAACGACTTATTATAATAATTTCGGTGGTCCCCAGAAGGTCTGAAATACACAAATGTGTGTGTCCTTGTATTCATGTAAAAATTGTACTTGTAAAACAGTGATATTTTTTGAGTAAAATTACGACTTTTGTCATAATTTGCCAAGTAAAATTCTGATAATTATTATAATATTGCAAACATTTCAAAGTTCTCTCATAAAATGGTGACTTTTGTCGACAACTCTTTTCATAAAATTGCCAAAATGTTAAGCTTTTCTCGTAAAATTGCGACTGTTATTGAGTAAAATTCCAACTTTTATCACAACATTGCACAAATGTTTAGTTTTTTTTGTAAAATTTTGACTTGCGTTGAGTAAAATAACGACTTATTATAATAATTTCGTTGGTCCCCAGAAGGTCTGAAATACACAAATGTGTGTGTCTTTGTATTTATGTAAAAATTGTACTTGTAAAACAGTGATATTTTTTGAGTAAAATTACGACTTTTGTCATAATTTGCCAAGTAAAATTCTGATAATTATTATAATATTGCAAACATTTCAAAGTTCTCTCATAAAATGGTGACTTTTGTCGACAACTCTTTTCATAAAATTGCCAAAATGTTAAGCTTTTCTTGTAAAATTGCGACTGTTATTGAGTAAAATTCCAACTTTTATCACAACATTGCACAAATGTTTAGTTTTTTTTGTAAAATTTTGACTTGCGTTGAGTAAAATAACGACTTATTATAATAATTTCGGTGGTCCCCAGAAGGTCTGAAATACACAAATGTGTGTGTCCTTGTATTTATGTAAAAATTTTACTTGTAAAACAGTGATATTTTTTGAGTAAAATTACGACTTTTGTCATAATTTGCCAAGTAAAATTCTGATAATTATTATAATATTGCAAACATTTCAAAGTTCTCTCATAAAATGGTGACTTTTGTCGACAACTCTTTTCATAAAATTGCCAAAATGTTAAGCTTTTCTTGTAAAATTGCGACTGTTATTAAGTAAAATTCCAACTTTTATCACAACATTGCACAAATGTTCAGGGTTTTTTTTGTAAAATTTTGACTTGCGTTGAGTAAAATAACGACTTATTATAATAATTTCGGTGGTCCCCAGAAGGTCTGAAATACACAAATGTGTGTGTCCTTGTATTTATGTAAAAATTGTACTTGTAAAACAGTGATATTTTTTGAGTAAAATTACGACTTTTGTCATAATTTGCCAAGTAAAATTCTGATAATTATTATAATATTGCAAACATTTCAAAATTCTCTCATAAAATGGTGACTTTTGTCGACAACTCTTTTCATAAAATTGCCAAAATGTTAAGCTTTTCTTGTAAAATTGCGACTGTTATTGAGTAAAATTCTAACTTTTATCACAGCATTGCACAAATGTTTAGTTTTTTTGTAAAATTTTGACTTGCGTTGAGTAAAATTACGACTTATTATAATAATTTCGGTGGTCCTCAGAATGTCTGAAATACACAAATGTGTGTGTGTGTCCTTGTATTGCTAACTTCTTGAGACAGGCAACAAACACTATTTAAAGATTTGAATGATTATTTTTATATTGTGTTCAAAGTGCTTATTTAAAACTT
>NC_084617.1:2752965-2797965 GCF_033978795.1 Nerophis ophidion
CACTGGGAGCAGGTGGGTAAAGTGTCTTGCCCAAGGACACAACGGCTTGAACCTGGCACGGCTGATCTACCAACCGAGCTATACCACCCCAGGAGAAAAGGTGAGGCCTTTAATCCCAGGAACACCATCCCTACCGTCAAGCATGGTGGTGGTAGTATTATGCTCTGCCAATGGAACAGTTTGACACCTTTGCTGTAAAGTGACCGCACCCTTAAGTACCATTTTTGGCTTCTCCACCCACCCCTGGAAGAACTTCAGCTCTGAGGGCTGCGGCCCAAAGAAAAACTAAAACTACTGCACAACCTTCCATTATAATAGGAACAATAACAAAAACAGATGTATTAAAGTGACAGGCGTGGTTTCTCCTGGTGTTACCTTCTTCTGCAGAGCGCAGTGGAAGATGAAGATGAACATGCCCTGGAAGGCGTTGAAGGTGGTGAAGAGGTAAGCCATGATGAGAGAGTTCTGGTTGATGAACATGAGCCCAAAGGCCCACGTCAGCCCCAAGAGGAACAGCAGGGTGATGGCCCCTAAGACCCAAGACCTGACCAAAGAACATGAGTACATTAAAATATACTTCATATACGTACACATACTCTAATAGTCAAAGCAAACATGGGATAATTCAGAGGGGTTCACTTCTTCTTTCACTTGTATGCCATTGAGTTAGAGATGCTTGAGTTTTTTCTTGAGGTTTTACTGCTGCCAAGTAAACTATTTTGGGATTTGAATGACATGAAAGTGTACATGACCTCAAAATGCAGAATAAAGACAGATTTTATTTCTTTCTATTGGAAAAAATATCACTTAAAATGTGTAACATTTTAAACATTTAAACAAACTATAAGATCTAAGATGTAAAATATACGTATGTGTATATGTATATATATATATATATATATATATATATACATATATATAAAATATAAATACATATATGTATGTGTGCATATATTTCTAGAGCCTATCTCAGCTGCATTCGGGCGGAAGGCGGAGTACACCCTGGACAAGTCGCCATCTCATTTGAATATGTCAATAATTCATAATAACATTATTTTGATTGATTATTTTTGAGCAATGATAGTTTTAAAAAATCCCACTAAATTTTGGGGGTTATTCATAGAATTATTAAAATTTTTTGTTATTATTATTATTTTTTTAAATCATTGTATTCAGAATATTTATCGCGGCCAATCGGTTCCAGGCCTGACATTGGTAAACAAATAGCAGGATGATTTTCAAGCAATCATCCATCCATCCATTTTCTACCGCTTGTCCCTCCCGGGGTCACAAGGGGGTGCTGGAGCCTATCTCAGCTGCATTCAGGCGGAAGGCGTGTACACTCTGGACAAGTCGCTTGCTCATTTGAATAGGTCAACAATTCATAATACCATTTATTTTGATTAATTGTTTTTGAGCAATGATATCTTAAAAAAATCCCACTAAAATGTTTAGGTTATAAATGGAATTATAAACATTTTTTAATCACATTTTTTTTTTTTTTTTTTTTTAAATCATTGCATTCAGAATACAGTCGTCCCTCATTTATCGCGGCCAATCGGTTCCAGGTCTGACCCTGGTAAACAAATAGCAGGATGATTTTTAAGCAATCAATCATCCATCCATTTTCTACCGCTTGTGCCTCCCGGTGTCGTGGGGGGGAGGGTGGTGCTGGAGCCTATCTCCGCTGCATTTGGGCGGAAGGCGGCGTGCACCCTGGACAAGTCGCCCGGTCATTTGAATAGGTCAATAATTCATAATAACAATAATTTTGATTCATTATTTTTGAGCAATGATAGCTTTAAAAAATCCCACTAAAATTTTGGGGTTATAAATGGAATTATAAAAAATTTTTAATTACATTTTTTTTTTTTTTTTTTTAACCATTGCATTCAGAATACAGTCATCCCTCATTTATCGCGGCCAATCGGTTCCAGGCCTGACATTGGTAAACAAATAGTAGGATGATTTCCAAGCAATCAATCGTCCATCCATTTTCTACCGCTTTTAAATAATTCATGGAATTATTTAAAAAAAAAATGTTAACCATTGCATTCAGAATACAGTCGTCCCTCATTTATCGCGGCCAATCGGTTCCAGGCCTGACCTTGGTAAACAAATAGCAGGATGATTTTTAAGCATCCATTTTCTACCGCTTGTCCCTTCTGGGGGTCGCGGTCGTTTTTACATTGTGTTCTAATGTAAAAAACAAAAATTTTGATGTGATTTTTTTGTATAAATTGTGTACGGTTCGCCGACGTCGAGCGGCACACTTTTAACAATATGATGATGGGGAGAAAAAAAAATAAAAAAAAGAAACTTGAAAAGCTGAAAAGTCCATCTCACTTGATGTTATCCAGGCGGCTGGAGTCAGGCTTGAGCGCCGATGAGTTTCGAATCATCTTGTGTAACGTGATCATCAGCAGGAGGAGGTTGAGCTGCAGAGAAGACGCGGGGAGAGCAATGGAGTCAACGTGCAGCCGAGCGTGCGCCAACGCCGCTCGCTTTCTGCACTCTGGATAACCTCAGAAGTAAGTGTGCAATATTGAAAGGGGGGAGGAGAGGGGGGTGTGGGGGGGTCATCACGCTGGCAGACAGTGAAGTTAATACCATAATAACAAATGAAACGGGTCCAATGAAGCTCCAGATGAAGTAGTTATCCACTCGCAGCCAGCATCTGCAGCGGCACACAGGAGGGCAGAATTAGAAGAGGCGAGGCATGCTGGATTATTACGTGAAGGCTAATCATCAGGCTTTGGCTTCAAGTGTCCTCCCAGCGGCGCTCTCTGCATGTGCGCTATATTGCCAAAAGTATTCAACCACCTGCCTGGACTCACGTACCAACTTGAAGTGCCATCCCATAGGATTCAATATGATGTCCTTTTGCAGCTATTACAGCTTCAACTCCTCCGGGAAGGCTGTCCACAAGGTTGCCGAGAGTGTCTATAGGGAATTTTCCACCATTCTTTTAAAGAGCGCATTGGTGAGATGTTGGTGGAGAAACCCTGACTCTCAGTCTCCGTTCTAATTCATCCCAAAAGTGTTCTATCGGTCAGCACTCTGTGCAGGCCAGTCAAGTTCATCCATACCAGATAATATCATTCATGTCTTTATGGACCTTGCCGTGTTGTCATGTTGGAAGAGGAAGGGGCCCGCTCTAAACTGTTCCCCCAGGTTGGAAGCATGGAATTGTCCAAAAATGTTTTGGTATTGTTGTGTTTGGACCAGATGTTACTCCGAGGGAATTTAAGTTACTGGTCAATCCCAAGTTCTTTTGATGACACATAAACTGAGTTTAAATGATCACCCAGAACAGAATAGGTATTTTGCAATTTAATCCAAAGCTTTGGAGAGACCGACCTTAAAACGACACATTCAAATCGCGTCGCCAAGTTGATCTGAAAACATTACGAAAGTCTTGTCTTCTTCAATATGCCAAAAGCCCCCACCCTTCAGAGCGAATACACAAAAGTATTCAAACACCTGCCTTGACTTACGTACCAACTTGAAGTGCCATCCCACTCCTAACCCATAGGGTTCAATATGATGTCCTTTTTGCAGCTATTACAGCTTCAACTATTCCGGGAAGGCTGTCCACAAGGTTGCCGAGAGTGTCTATAGGGAATTTTCCACCATTCTTTTAAAGAGCGCATTGGTGAGATGTTGGTGGAGAAACCCTGACTCTCAGTCTCCGTTCTAATTCATCCCAAAAGTGTTCTATCGGTCAGGACTCTGTGCAGGCCAGTCAAGTTCATCCATACCAGACAATGTCATTCATGTCTTTATGGACCTTGCCATGTTGTCATGTTGGAAGAGGAAGGGGCCCGCTCTAAACGGTTCCCCCCAGGTTTGGAGCATGGAATTCTCCAAAAATGTTTTGGTATTGTTGCGTTTGGACCAGATATTACTCCAAGGGAATTTAAATTACTGGTCAATCCCAAATTATTTTGATGACACATAAACTGAGTTTAAATGATCACCCAGAACAGAATAGGTATTTTGCAATTTATTCCAAAGCTTTGGAGAGACCGACCTTAAAACAACACATTCAAATCGCGTCGCCAAGTTGATCTGAAAACATTACGAAAGTGTTGTCTTCTTCAATATGCCAAAAGCCCCCACCCTTCAGAGCGAATACACAAAAGTATTCAACCACCTGCCTTGACTCACGTACCAACTTGAAGTGCCATCCCACTCCTAACCCATAGGGTTCAATATGATGTCCTTTTTGCAGCTATTACAGCTTCAACTATTCCGGGAAGGCTGTCCACAAGGTTGCCGAGTGTGTCTATAGGGAATTTTCCACCATTCTTTTAAAGAGCGCATTGGTGAGATGTTGGTGGAGAAACCCTGACTCTCAGTCTCCGTTCTAATTCATCCTAAAAGTGTTCTATCGGTCAGGACTCTGTGCAGGCCAGTCAAGTTCATCCATACCAGACAATGTCATTCATGTCTTTATGGACCTTGCCATGTTGTCATGTTGAAAGAGGAAGGGGCCCGCTCTAAACGGTTCCCCCCAGGTTGGGAGCATGGAATTCTCCAAAAATGTTTTGGTATTGTTCTGTTTGGACCAGATGTTACTCCAAGGGAATTTAAGTTACTGGTCAATCCCAAGTTCTTTTGATGACACATACACTGAGTTTAAATGATCACCCAGAACAGAATAGGTATTTTGCAATTTATTCCAAAGCTTTGGAGGGACCGACCTTAAAACAATACATTCAAATCGCGTCGCCAAGTTGATCTGAAAACATTACGAAATTGTTGTCTTCTTCAATATGCCAAAAGCCCCCACCCTTCAGAGCGAATACACAAAAGTATTCAAGCACCTGCCTCGACTCACGTACGAACTTGAAGTGCCATCCCATTCCTAACCCATAGGGTTCAATATGATGTCCTTTTTGCAGCTATTACAGCTTCAACTCTTCCGGGAAGGCTGTCCACAAGGTTGCCGAGTGTGTCTATAGGGAATTTTCCACCATTCTTTTAAAGAACGCATTGGTGAGATGTTGGTGGAGAAACCCTGACTCTGAGTCTCCGTTCTAATTCATCCCAAAAGTGTTCTATCGGTCAGGACTCTGTGCAGGCCAGTCAAGTTCATCCATACCAGACAATGTCATTCATGTCTTTATGGACGTTGTCATGTTGGAAGAGGAAGGGGCCCGCTCTAAACGGTTCCCCCCAGGTTGGAAGCATGGAATTGTCCAAAAATGTTTTGGTACTGTTGCGTTTGGACCAGATGTTACCCCGAGGGAATTTAAGTTACTGGTCAATCCCAAGTTCTTTTGATGACACATAAACTGAGTTTAAATGATCACCCAGAACAGAATAGGTATTTTGCAATTTATTCCAAAGCTTTGGAGAGACCGACCTAAAAACAACACATTCAAATCGCGTCGCCAAGTTGATCTGAAAACATTACGAAAGTGTTGTCTTCTTCAATATGCCAAAAGCCCCCACCCTTCAGAGCGAATACACAAAAGTATTCAACCACCTGCCTTGACTCACGTACCAACTTGAAGTGCCATCCCATTCCTAACCCATAGGGTTCAATATGATGTCCTTTTTGCAGCTATTACAGCTTCAACTATTCCGGGAAGGCTGTCCACAAGGTTGCCGAGTGTGTCTATAGGGAATTTTCCACCATTCTTTTAAAGAGCGCATTGGTGAGATGTTGGTGGAGAAACCCTGACTCTGAGTCTCCGTTCTAATTCATCCCAAAAGTGTTCTATCGGTCAGGACTCTGTGCAGGCCAGTCAAGTTCATCCACACCAGACAATGTCATTCATGTCTTTATGGACCTTGCCATGTTGTCATGTTGGAAGAGGAAGGGGCCCGCTCTAAACTGTTCCCACCAGGTTGGGAGCATGGAATTGTCCAAAAATGTTTTGGTACTGTTGCGTTTGGACCAGATGTTACTCCGAGGGAATTTAAGTTACTGGTCAATCCCAAGTTCTTTTGATGACACATAAACTGAGTTTAAATGATCACCCAGAACAGAATAGGTATTTTGCAATTTATTCCAAAGCTTTGGAGGGACCGACCTTAAAACAACACATTCAAATCGCGTCGCCAAGTTGATCTGAAAACATTACGAAAGTGTTGTCTTCTTCAATATGCCAAAAGCCCCCACCCTTCAGAGCGAATACACAAAAGTATTCAACCACCTGCCTTGACTCACGTACCAACTTGAAGTGCCATCCCATTCCTAACCCATAGGGTTCAATATGATGTCCTTTTGCAGCTATTACAGCTTCAACTCTTCCGGGAAGGCTGTCCACAAGGTTGCCGAGTGTGTCTATAGGGAATTTTCCACCATTCTTTTAAAGAGCGCATTGGTGAGATGTTGGTGGAGAAACCCTGACTCTGAGTCTCCGTTCTAATTCATCCCAAAAGTGTTCTATCGGTCAGGACTCTGTGCAGGCCAGTCAAGTTCATCCATACCAGACAATGTCATTCATGTCTTTATGGACCTTGCCATGTTGTCATGTTGGAAGAGGAAGGGGCCCGCTCTAAACGGTTCCCCCCAGGTTGGGAGCATGGAATTGTCCAAAAATGTTTTGGTACTGTTGCGTTTGGACCAGATGTTACCCCGAGGGAATTTAAGTTACTGGTCAATCCCAAATTCTTTTGATGACACATAAACTGAGTTTAAATGATCACCCAGAACAGAATAGGTATTTTGCAATTTATTCCAAAGCTTTGGAGAGACTGACCTTAAAACAACACATTCAAATCGCGTCGCCAAGTTGATCTGAAAACATTACGAAAGTGTTGTCTTCTTCAATATGCCAAAAGCCCCCACCCTTCAGAGCGAATACACAAAAGTATTCAACCACCTGCCTTGACTTACGTACCAACTTGAAGTGCCATCCCACTCCTAACCCATAGGGTTCAATATGATGTCCTTTTTGCAGCTATTACAGCTTCAACTATTCCGGGAAGGCTGTCCACAAGGTTGCCGAGTGTGTCTATAGGGAATTTTCCACCATTCTTTTAAAGAGCGCATTGGTGAGATGTTGGTGGAGAAACCCTGACTCTCAGTGTCCGTTCTAATTCATCCCAAAAGTGTTCTATCGGTCAGGACTATGTGCAGGCCAGTCAAGTTCATCCATACCAGACAATGTCATTCATGTCTTTATGGACCTTGCCATGTTGTCATGTTGGAAGAGGAAGGGGCCCGCTCTAAACGGTTCCCCCCAGGTTGGGAGCATGGAATTCTCCAAAAATGTTTTGGTATTGTTGTGTTTGGACCAGGTGTTACTCCAAGGGAATTTAAGTTACTGGTCAATCCCAAATTATTTTGATGACACATAAACTGAGTTTAAATGATCACCCAGAACAGAATAGGTATTTTGCAATTTATTCCAAAGCTTTGGAGAGACCGACCTAAAAACAACACATTTAAATTGTGTCTCCAAGTTGATCTGAAAACATTACGAAAGTGTTGTCTTCTTCAATATGCCAATATGCTACTCCCCACATGCCCAAACTCAAGGTAACTCACAGTGTACCATCGGTCACGAGATGGAGAAAAAATAGAGTACAAATGGAAACAACTAGCTATTTCGAATATGACTATAGAAAGAAATAACTCTTAAATATGTATATATGTAGATATCTATCTCCGTCAGTATCCTGGAGCATTCAAAGTTCCTTTCACTGGAACTAAGGGGCCAAGCCCAACTCCTGAAAAACAACCCCACACCTTAATTTCTCCTGCACCAAATTTGACACTAATGCAGTCCGAAATGTAGCGTTCTCCTGATAACATCTAAACCCAAACTGGGCCATCAGATTGCCAGATGGAAAAACGTGAGAAGGTGTGCCCACTGCTCTAAAATCCGGATCACACGCCTCGCATTGGACTTGGCGATGTATGGCTTAGATGCAGCTGCCCGGCCATGGAAACCCGTTCCATGAAGCTGCCTGTGTACTGTACGTGGGCTAATTGGAAGGTCACATGAAGTCAGTTTACGTGGCCTACCATTTGGTTGCTGTTGTTCCCCAAACTCTTCACCTTTCTTATAATAAAGCCGAAGTTTGGAGCTCTGTAGCAAGTGACTGTCCAGAAAGTATTTGCACTATGCTGACCTCTCTCTGTCAGTCTATGTGGCCTACAACTTGGTGGCTGAGTTGCTGTTGTTCCCAAACTCTTCCACTTTCTTACAATAAAGTTGACTTTGGACTATTTAGGAGCGAAGAAATATTAAGTCTGGATTTGTTGCACAGGTGGCATCCTATGAGAGTTACACGCTGGAAATCACTGAAAGCGGCCCGTTCTTTCAAGTCAAGTTTGGCCAAGTTTGGTTGGGTGACCAAACACTTTTGTCAATACAGTGCAGGTTGGCAGCTCGGGAAGGAGGCTACTTCTCAATGGGGCACGTACGCTTTCTTGGTGCCGTAGCTCCTGTAGTCGATGGCCGCCGAGATGCCCACCACCAGCGCGGGGAAGCAGTAGCCGCACAGGTAGTAGTACTTCTTGCGGGAGTACTCGCTCTCGAAGACCTCCACCAGCATGAGGTAGAGCTGCACGCCCTCCAGGCACATCCAGGAGAAGGCAGCCAGGAAGAAGAAGTGCAGGAGTCCGGCGAAGATGGGACAGGCGATCTGGAGGCAGGGAGGGGAGGAAGAGGAAGAAGCACAGCAGGGGGGCAGTGACTCCGGAGTCAAAACATACAAACCCTGTTTCCATATGAGTTGGGAATTTGTGTTAGATGTAAATATAAACGGAATACAATGATTTGCAAATCCTTTTCAACCCATATTGGGTATAAAAGCAGCTTCCATGAAACGTCAAGTAATTCACAAACAAGGATGGGTTGAGGGTCACCACTTTGTAAGCAAATTGTCGAACAGTTTTAGAACAACATTTCTCAACGAGCTATTGCAAGGAATTTAGGGATTTTACCATCTACGGTCCATACAATGATCAAAAAGTTCAGAGAATCTGGAGAAATCACTGCACGTAAGCCATGATATTACTGACCTTTGATCCCTCAGGCGGTACTGCATCAAAAACCGACATCAGTGTGTAAAGGATATCACCACATGGGCTCAGGAACACATCATAAAACCACTGTCAGTAACTACAGTCGGTCGCTACATCTGTAAGTGCAAGTTAAAACTCTACTTTGCAAAGCCAAACCCATTTATCAACAACACCCAGGAACGCCGCCGGCTTCGCTGGGCCCGAGCACTTCTAAGATGAAGTGAAGTGAATTATATTTATATAGCGCTTTTCTCGAATGACTCAAAGCACTTTACATAGTGAAACCCAATATCTAAGTTACATTCAAACCAGTGTGGGTGGCACTGGGGGCAGATGGGTAAAGTGTCTTGCCCAAGGACACAACGGCAGTGACTAGATTGGCGGGAGCGGGAATCGAACCTGCAACCCTCAAGTTGCTGTCACGGCCACTCTACCAACCGAGCTATGCCGCCCCACAAGATGGGACTGATGCAAAGTGGAAAAGTGTTCTGTGGTCTGACGAGTCCACATTTCAAATTATATTTGGAAACAGAGGAGAACAAAGAGGAAAATAACCATTCAGATTGTAATAGGCGTAAAGTTGAAAAGCCAGCATGTGTGATGGTATGGGGGTGCATTAGTGCCCAAGGCATGGGTAACTTACACATCTGTGAAGGCACCATTAATGCTGAAAGGTACATACAGGTTTTGGAGCAACATATGTTGTCATCCAAGCAACGTTATCATGGACGCCCCTGCTTATTTTAGCAAGACAATGCCAAGCTACGGGTTACAACAGCGTGGTTTCGTAGTAAAAGGGTGCAGGTACTTTCCTGGCCCGCCTGCAGTCCAGACCTGTCTCCCATGGAAAATGTGTGGCGCATTATGAAGCGTAAAATAGGACAGCGGAGACCCCGGACTGTTGAAGGACTGAAGCTCTACATAAAACAGGAATGGGAAAGAATTCCACTTTCAAAGCTTCAACAATTAGTTTCCTCAGTTCCCAAACGTTTATTGTAACAGTTTGAGATGCTACCTCAGTAGAAGCATTTAAGTCTCACCTTAAAACTCATTTGTATACTCTAGCCTTTAAATAGACTCCCTTTTTAGACCAGTTGATCTGCCGTTTCTTTTCTTTTTCTCCTATGTCCCACTCTCCCTTGTGGAGGGGGTCCGGTCCGATCCGGTGGCCATGTACTGCTCGCCTGTGTATCGGCTGGGGACATCTCTGCGCTGCTGATCCGCCTCGACATCTCTGCGCTGCTGATCCGCCTCCGCTTGGGATGGTTTCCTGCTGGCTCCGCTGTGAACGGGACTCTCGCTGCTGTGTTGGATCCGCTTTGGACTGGACTCTCGCGACTGTGTTGGATCCATTATGGATTGAACTTTCACAGTATCATGTTAGACCCGCTCGACATCCATTGCTTTCCTCCTCTCCAAGGTTCTCATAGTCATCATTGTCACCGACGTCCCACTGGGTGTGAGTTTTTCCTTGCCCTTATGTGGGCCTACCGAGGATGTCGTAGTGGTTTGTGCAGCCCTTTGAGACACTAATGATTTAGGGCTATATAAGTAAACATTGTGAATTGAATTATATTTATATAGCGCTTTTCTCTAGTGACTCAAAGCGCTTTACATAGTGAAACCCAATATCTAAGGTACATTTAAAGCAGTGTGGGTGGCACTGGGAGCAGGTGGGTAAAGTGTCTTGCCCAAGGACACAACGGCAGTGATTAGGATGGCACAAGCGGGAATTGAACCTGCAACCCTCAAGTTGCTGGCACGGCCACTCTACCAACCGAGCTATGCCGCCCCAAACATTGATTGAGTGTTGTTAAAAGAAAAGGTGATGTAACACAGTGGTGAACATGCCCTTTCCCAACTACTTTGGCACCTGTTGCAGCCATGAAATTCTAAGTTAATTATTATTTGCAAAAAAAAAAACAAAGTTTATGAGTTTGAACATCGAATATCTAGTTTTTTTTAGTGTTCTGTTTATATTGTTGTATCTGCTGCTTTAATGTCTTTAATGTCCTCTGTGTTCTTTGATGTTTGATGTTTCCCTCTTACACACATGACTGTCCAGAGTCGAGACCCAGGATGGACCGCTCGTCGGGACCCAGGATGGACCGCTCGCCTGTATCGGTTGGGGACATCTCTACGCTGCTGATCCGCTTGAGATGGTTTCCTGTGGACGGGACTCTCACTGCTGTGTTGGAGCCACTATGGATTGAACTTTCACAGTATCATGTTAGACCCGCTCGACATCCATTGCTTTCGGTCCCCTAGAGGGGGGGGGGTTGCCCACATCTGAGGTCCTCTCCAAGGTTTCTCATAGTCAGCATTGTCACTGGCGTCCCACTGAATGTGAATTCTCCCTGCCCACTGGGTGTGAGTTTTCCTTGCCCTTTTGTGGGTTCTTCCGAGGATGTCGTAGTCGTAATGATTTGTGCAGTCCTTTGAGACATTTGTGATTTGGGGCTATATAAATAAACATTGATTGATTGATTGATTGGAAGAGGGATGTGTACTATGGCTATGAGATGTTGTTTTTTTTTTGTTTTTTTTTTCCCTTGGCCTCAGTCTGCACCCCCACTCCAGGGCCTAGGCTAAGACCGATTTTTTTAATTTTATTTTAATCTTCTATTTTTTTCTCCTCCCCCCCTGTTTACCTGTATGTCATCTTTTTTGTAAGGGGCGCTGGAAGCCGGCAGACCCGTCAGTGATCCTGTTCTGTCTCCCTGTAATGTTTGTCTGATCTTGAATGGGATTGTGCTGAAAATTGTAATTTTCCTGACGGAATAAATAAAGTACTATCTAATCTAATATTTACATCTAACACAATTTCCCAACTCATATGGAAACGGGGTTTGTATAATTGTCAGGTTATTGAGGGAAGGCTCTCAGTTAAAGGCTCGAGGACGACACGGACTACTCACAAGGTAGTCGGTCTTGTCGATGCCGACCAGGAAGAGCAGCTCGGCGATGAAGAGGTTGACGTAGAGGTTCTTGTGGATGGTGTTGCGGTCGGTCTGCAGGCCGCGCAGGAAGCAGAAGGTGGAGATGCAGATGGCGAGGCACACCAGCGAGATGACGATGCCCACCCAGGTGATGACCAGCAGGATCAGCTCCTGCATCTGGCCCTGGAACTGCAGCAACACAACAGTACAAAAAACATTCCTTTATTGAATATTTGTAAATATCTACACGGAGCTAAAGTGTGAAGACAAGAGACCAGAAGTCCTGAGTGAAAGGGAACAAAAAAAAGGACATTGAAATTCATGCCGACGTCAGCCTGAAAAAGCAGGACAGGAATTTGCCAGCGTCTTTAAATGTCGGCTTGAAGGACCAAGAGAGAAAGGGAGAGAAATATTTCAAAACAAAGAGCTTGTCGAGCCCGGAGAGAGCAGGCGTTAATGTGCGCACATCTGCATTAATTACTGCTTGTCCATTAGCTGCAGGACGTTTCCCTCATCACTGATCAGGAAAATTAACAATAAATTACCCTTTCACTTCTAATACTCTCACATTCATTATGTTGGCGGAAACATTAACAAAAGAAGCAATCCGACAGTATCAATTTTCCGCACTTTTGTGTGTGTTTTAAACATTCATAAAATGTTTATAAAGTCAGTAAATATGTTCCTGGACACTTGAGGACTTTGAATATGACCAATGTATGATCCTGGAACTACTTGGTATCACATCCATAGCTAAATGTGTAGTATCGTCCAAAACTAATGTGACGTATCAAAGAAGAGAAGAATAAGTGATTATTACATTTGGACGGAAGTTTGGGTAGAGCATGTTAAAACAGAAATGAGCATGACACCTACCCTTTATATCAGTATTTTTAAACTATATTATTATTGGTTTATTAGGTATAATATTTTATTGTATGATCCTGTAACTACTTGGTGTCAGATCAATACCTAAATGTGTGGTATCATCCACAACTAATGTAAAGTATCAAAGAAGAGAAGAATAACTGATTATAACATTTTTACAGAAGTGTAGATAGAACATGTTAAAACAGAAAAGAGCGAGACACCTACCCTTTATATCAGTATTTTTTAACTATATTATTATTGGTTTATTAGGTATAATATTCCATTGTATGATCCTGTAACTACTTGGTGTCAGATCAATACCTAAATGTGTGGTATCATCCACAACTAATGTGACGTTTCAAAGAAGAGAAGAATAAGTGATTATTACATTTGGACAGAAGTTTAGATAGAACATGTTAAAACAGAAAAGAGCGAGACACCTACCCTTTATATCAGTATTTTTTAACTATATTATTATTGGTTTATTAGGTATAATATTTTATTGTATGATCCTGTAACTACTTGGTATCACATCCATACCCAAATGTGTGGTATCATTCAAAACTAATGTGACGTATCAAAGAAGAGAAGAATAAGTGATTATTACATTTGGACAGAAGTTTAGGTAGAGCATGTTAAAACAGAAAAGAGCATGACACCTACCCTTTATATCAGTATTTTTAAACTATTTTATTATTGGTTTATTAGGTATAGTATTTTATTGTATGATCCTGTAACTATTTGGTATCGCATCCATACCTAAATGTGTGGTATCATCCAAAACTAATGTGACGTATCAAAGAAGAGAAGAATAATTGATTATTACATTTGGACAGAAGTTCAGATAGAACATGTTAAAACAGAAAAGAGCTTGACACCTACCCTTTATATCAGTATTTTTTAACTATATTATTATTGGTTTATTAGGTATAATATTTTATTGTATGATCCTGTAACTACTTGGTATCGCATCCATACCTAAATGTGTGGTATCATTCAAAACTAATGTGACGTATCAAAGAAGAGAAGAATAAGTGATTATTACATTTGGACAGAAGTTTAGATAGAACATGTTAAAACAGGAAAGAGCGAGACACCTAACCTTTATATCAGTATTTCTTAACCATGTTATTATTGGTTAATTAGATATAATATTTTATTGCATGATCCTGTAACTACTTGGTATCGGATCAATACCTAAATGTGTGGTATCATCCAAAACTAATGTGACGTATCAAAGAAGAGAAGAATAAGTGATTATTACATTTGGACAGAAGTTTAGATAGAACATGTTAAAACAGAAAAGAGCGTGACACCTACCCTTTATATCAGTATTTTTTAACTATATTATTATTGGTTTATTAGGTATAATATTTTATTGTAGGATCCTGTAACTACTTGGGATCGGATCAATACCTAAATGTGTGGTATAATCCAAAACTAATGTGACGTATCAAAGAAGAGAAGAATAAGTGATTATTACATTGGACAGAAGTTTAGATAGAACATGTTAAAACAGAAAAGAGCGTGACACCTACCCTTTATATCAGTATTTTTTAACTATATTATTATTGGTTTATTAGATATAATATTTTATTGTATGATCCTGTAACTAATTGGTATCCCATCCATACCTAAATGTGTGGTATCATCCACAACTAATGTAAAGTATCAAAGAAGAGAAGAATAAGTGATTATAACATTTTAACAGAAGTGTAGATAGAACATGTTAAAACAGAAAATAAGCAGATATTAACAGTAAACGAATAAGTAGATTAATGATCCATTTTTTACAGGTTGTCCCTCCTAATGTGTAGAAAATAATAGGTGTATAAATGACACAATATGTTACTGCATACGTCAGCAGACTAATTAGGTGCCTTTAATTGTTTACTTACTACTAAAAGACAAGTTGTCTAGTATTTTCACTATTTTATTTAAAGATAAAACTACAATAATAAACATATGTTTCATGTACCCTAAGATTTTTTGGTTAAAGTATAGCCAATAATTCAATTTATTGAGGTCCCCTTTATTTAGAGAAGTACCGAAAAGTACCAAAATACATCTGGTACCGATACCAAAATATTGGTATGGGGACAAGACTAATACACACACACACCAAGCACCCATTGACAAAAAAAAAAAAATAGATTGGCGCCTATGTACACAACTATGAAGGAGCTGGTCTGAGAAGTAAAATATGTTCATATGTTGTTAATATTCGGTGTTTTATTGTTCATAGTTAATATTGTTGTCAGAGTTAGTTTGTGATGAACCCCAAGATGCAGAGATGGAGGCAGGCATCGAGTAAGAAAACATGATTTAATGATTTAATTTAACACTAAGACAAAACCAAACAAAAGGGTACAACAAAAAGCGAGCACAAGGTGGATAACAAACTAAAAGAACTAGCGTGGGAGCGAGACAACAAAAGAAGCTTAGCATGGAAGCTAGCAAAAACCCCAAGAGCCTAGCGTGGAAGCTAGCGTGTAGCGAGCAGGAAAACAGAAGTCGTTACGTGTTGTACAAAGACAAATTGAAAACAGGGAACAAAAGACAGAAAGCTACAAACTGCTACCGAAATATAGCTTACCGTTACGCTGCAATGGCACGACATGACAGGAACGACAATACAGAAGTGACAATGATCCAGCACTGACTGAATGGGAAGACAAGTCTAAATAGGAGTGGGCTGATTGACACCAGGTGTGGCCAGGTGCCAATCAGCCGCAGCTGAGGGGACACAGCACTCAGGGAGAAGAACAGGAAACAGACAAAATAAGAGTGCTGACAAGAACTAAAGACAGAAAATACTACACACACAGAGGAAAAACTAAAACACAAACAAACTGTCAGGGGGCAAGCCCGACAATTGTAAACCCCACTTTCTTTATTATCATGTACATTTTGGGTGTCCCATTCAGAGAAAAAACTGTTGACTTCTATTGCGTCTCGTAATACAGTAATTGGCCTTGATGGGAAGTAGGTCATGTGGAAGAAAGGAAGTACTCACGTCGCTGTCATGGTGAGTCATGAGCAGGGCAAAGTTGGTGAGGTGGCTGCAGGAGCAGGTGGTGTGGGTGTTGTTGGTGTCCAGCAGCCTGCAGCCCTGCGTGGACCACTGGCCAGTCATCGTGCGCTCCGAGTAGTTCCAGAAGGAGCAGTTCGGGCTGAAGTAGTTCTCCAACTGGAAGGGGGGAAAAAAAACCTTAACAAACATGTTTCCCAGACTATTTTATGAAGTCTTTATAAACACTTTTATCCATGCATTTTTGGCCTTTCATCAACACTTAAATGTAGCTTTGTTGTCCTTTTGGAAAACTGTCTATTTTCATGTTGATATTCTGGTAAAAGTGAAAATAACGCTGAGGTGCAGGTTTTGTAGAATGTATTTTCATGTATTAAAAGGGCTAGCTATTGATACAAAAAAATATAATTACAAAGTTGCAATGAAAACTCTTATAAAACTAACAAATAAATATAGAAAATATTTTTTAAATAATTTATAAACTCAGTTTTGGGTAAAGATAATGCAAAATATAAAAGAGAAACAAAGTGCATGATATATTTTTGGAAAACTTAAATAAATCTGAACAATTTTATATATATATATATATATATATATATATTATACACAAGGACATATATATACACACACAAATATATACACACACGCACATATATATTTATATACATATATATTTATACACATATATATATCTGCAATGAGGTGGCCACTTATATATATATGTATGTATATATATATATATATATATATATATATATATGCAACATATATATATATATATGTGTGTATATATATATATATATAGATACACACACACACAAACATATATATTTGTGTGTGTATATATTTATATGTGTGTGTATATATATATATACAGTATATATATATGTGTGTGTGTATTTATATATATATATGTATATATATATATATATATATATATATATATATATATCCATCCATCCATCCATCCATTTTCTACCGCTTATTCCCTTTCGGGGTCGCGGGGGGCGCTGGTGCCTATCTCAGCTACAATCGGGCGGAAGGCGGGGTACACCCTGGACAAGTCGCCACCTCATCGCAGGGCCAACACAGATAGACAACATTCACACTCACATTCACACACTAGGGCCAATTTAGTGTTGCCAATCAACCTATCCCCAGGTGCATGTCTTTGGAAGTGGGAGGAAGCCGGAGTACCCGGAGGGAACCCACACATTCACGGGGAGAACATGCAAACTCCACACAGAAAGATCCCGAGCCTGGATTTGAACCCAGGACTGCAGGATCTATATAGACACAAATATAAGTGTCTATATATATGTATATATATAGACAAATATATATGTGTATATGTATATATACATATATACATATATATACACACATATATATATATACAACATATATATGTATATACATATAGATACACACACACAAACATATATATTTGTGTGTGTATATATTTATATGTGTGTGTGTGTATATATATATATATATACATATATATATATATATATATATATATATATGTGTGTGTATTTTTATATATATATGTATATATATATATAGACACAAATATAAGTGTCTATATATATGTATATATATATAGGCAAATATATATGTGTATATGTATATATACATATATACATACATACATACATGTATAGATACATACAGTATACATATATACACACACACACACACATATATACACACATATATGTATATATATATATATATATATATATATATATATATATATATATATATATAAATATATATATATATATATATATATATATATATATATATATATATTTCAAGTGTTGACAGGGACATGTTCATGCGGACACGGCGTGTCGCCCGGCAGCACCTGGAGATGTCTGAGCGTGAAGACCACAGGCTCGGTGAGGAACACCCGGCTGGACTCTTTGTTGATGGAGGCGGAGATGACGTGAGAGTTGACGGCCAGGCGCCGCCGAGCGTGGCCGGAGTGGGCGTCCATCTTGACGGTGGCGTTCTGGGTGGACAGGAAGGCGCCCAGGTGCTTGTACAGGATGAAGACCACCTTGACTTGCCCTGTGGAGACATTTGGAGGGATAACCCAACAACAACAACAACAAATGGCGGCGTAATATGGTAATGGCGGCGAGAGTGACGGCCCGAGACAAAGAGAGGGAGTCAGTGAAGGTTAGAATGATGGCGAGGAGCGTTTCATTTGGGAGAGACAGATTTCAAGTGGAGGGCAATGGAACATTCATCCCTCAACACATCTCTTATTATTCCATATGAATATTTCATGTGCGTTTGTTTCAATCATTCTAATCTGCTTCTCGCCGCCCAGCCCGGCCCAGACAGCCACGGGAGATTGGAAGGGGGGAGATGGCGCCCGGGAGGAGGAGATAGTCATCTACATGCCTATTCTATTAGGAGCGCTGTTAAGAAAGCAGCAAGGGAAAGAAATACATTCTCTCTGCGCCTTTGTTAATCTGATTAGACGCCGATGGTGACGCACTAACTGCGCGCGCGGCAGAGAAGGCAGAGTGGGGAGAGCGAGCAGGCTGACCGTTACGACTGTACTGCTTGATGGTGGACGCCGACAGATGGATGGTGCTGTCGTTGCCGTCGCTGAGCGGGAAGGACAAACTCTGCAGGTCCATCTCCGTGTTCAGGACGTGCACCTCCAGGTCTGCATGGGGGAGGGGGGGGGGGGGGGACGGCATGTTTACATTCAACATGACATGACAGTGTCCCTGAACGCAACTTTAGTCCTTCAACTAGACCAGGGGTCGGCAACTCTAAATGTTGAAAGAGCCATAATATAAAGCCAAAAATACCACACAAAAATGCTTCTGTAGCTGAAAAGAATTTCAAAGTTCTATATAAGTTTTATAATGAAGGCAACACATGATACAAGTGTCTATATTTGTTATATTAGCCTACTATCAAAATGACTTTAAAAGTCTTATAATGAAGACAACACATAATACAAGTGTCTATATTAGTTATATTAGCCTATCATCAAAATGACTTTAAAAGTCTTATAATGAAGACAACACATAATACAAGTGTCTATATTAGTTATGTTAGCCTTCTATCAAAATTACTTTAACAGTCTTATAATGAAGACAACACATGACACAAGTGTCTATATTAGTTATGTTAGCCTTCTATCAAAATTACTTTAAAAGTCTTATAATGAAGACAACACATGACACAAGTGTCTATATTAGTTATGTTAGCCTACAATCAAAATAACTTTAACAGTCTTATAATGAAGGCAACACATGATGTAAGTGTCTATATTAGCTTACTACCAAAAAGACTTTAAAAGTCTTATACAAGTGTTATAATGAAGACAACACATGATGTAAGTGTCTATATTAGTTATATTAGCCTACTATCAAAATGACTTTAAAAGTCTTATAATGAAGACAACACATGATGTAAGTGTCTATATTAGTTATGTTAGCCTTCTATCAAAATTACTTTAAAAGTCTTATAATGAAGACAACACATGACACAAGTGTCTATATTAGTTATGTTAGCCTTCTATCAAAATTACTTTAAAAGTCTTATAATGAAGACAACACATGACACAAGTGTCTATATTAGTTATGTTAGCCTACAATCAAAATAACTTTAACAGTCTTATAATGAAGGCAACACGTGATGTAAGTGTCTATATTAGCTTACTACCAAAAAGACTTTAAAAGTCTTATACAAGTCTTATAATGAAGACAACACATGATGAAAGTGTCTATATTAGTTATATTAGCCTACTATCAAAATGATTTCAAAAGTCTTATAATGAAGACAACACATGACACAAGTGTCTATATTAGTTATGTTAGCCTACTATCAAAATGACTTTAAAAGTCTTATAATGAAGACAACACATTATACAAGTGTCTATGTCAGTTATGTTAGCCTACCATCAAAATTACTTTAAAAGTCTTATAATGAAGACAACACATTATACAAGTGTCTATATTAGTTATATTAGCCTACTATCAAAATGACTTTAAAAGTCTTATAATGAAGGCAACACATGATGTGTCTATATTAGCTTACTACCAAAAAGACTTTAAAAGTCTTATACAAGTGTTATAATGAAGACAACACATGATGTAAGTGTCTATATTAGTTATATTAGCCTACTATCAAAATGACTTTAAAAATCTTATAATGAAGGCAACACAGGACACAAGTGTCTATATTAGTTATGTTAGCCTACTATCAAAATGACTTTAAAAGTCTTATAATGAAGGCAACACATGATGTAAGTGTCTATATTAGCTTACTACCAAAAAGACTTTAAAAGTCGTATATAAGTGTTATAATGAAGACAACACATGATGTAAGTGTCTAGATTAGTTATATTAGCCTACTATCAAAATGACTTTAAAAATCTTATAATGAAGGCAACACATTATACAAGTGTCTATATTAGTTATGTTAGCCTACTATCAAAATGACTTTAAAAGTCTTATAATGAAGGCAACACATGATGTAAGTGTCTATTTTAGCTAACTACCAAAAAGACTTTAAAAGTCTTATACAAGTGTTATAATGAAGACAACACATGACACAAGTGTGTATATTAGTTATATTAGCCTACTATCAAAATGACTTTAAAAGTCTTATAATGAAGACAACACATTATACAAGTGTCTATGTTAGTTATATTAGCCTACCATCAAAATTACTTTAAAAGTTTTATAATGGAGGCAACACATGATGTAAGTGTCTATATTAGCTTATTACCAAAAATACTTTAGAAGTCTCATACAAGTCTTATAATGAAGACAACACATGATGTAAGTGTTTATATTAGCCTACTATCAAAATGACACTAAAAGTCTTGTATAAGTGCTCTAATGAAGACAACACATGATGTAAGTGTCTATATTAGTTATGTTAGCCTACTATCAAAATGACTTTAAAAGTCTTATAATGAAGACAACACATAACACAAGTGTCTATATTAATTATGTTAGCCTACTATCAAAATTACTTTAAAAGTCTTATAATGAAGACAACACATTATACAAGTGTCTATATTAGCTTACTACCAAAAAGACTTTAAAAGTCTTATACAAGTCTTATAATGAAGACAACACGTGATGTAAGTGTCTATATTAGTTATATTAGCCTACTATCAAAATGACTTTAAAAGTCTTATAATGAAGACAACACATGATGTAAGTGTCTATATTAGTTATATTAGCCTACTATCAAAATGACTTTAAAAGTCTTATAATGAAGGCAACACATGATGTAAGTGTCTGTATTAGCTTACTACCAAAAATACTTTAAAAGTCTTATACAAGTGTTATAATGAAGACAACACATGATGTAAGTGTCTATATTAGTTATATTAGCCTACCATCAAAATGACTTTAAAAATCTTATAATGAAGGCAACACAGGACACAAGTGTCTATATTAGTTATGTTAGCCTACTATCAAAATGACTTTAAAAGTCTTATAATGAAGGCAACACATGATGTAAGTGTCTATTTTAGCTAACTACCAAAAAGACTTTAAAAGTCTTATACAAGTGTTATAATGAAGACAACACATGACACAAGTGTGTATATTAGTTATATTAGCCTACTATCAAAATGACTTTAAAAGTCTTATAATGAAGACAACACATTATACAAGTGTCTATGTTAGTTATATTAGCCTACCATCAAAATTACTTTAAAAGTTTTATAATGGAGGCAACACATGATGTAAGTGTCTATATTAGCTTATTACCAAAAATACTTTAGAAGTCTCATACAAGTCTTATAATGAAGACAACACATGATGTAAGTGTTTATATTAGCCTACTATCAAAATGACACTAAAAGTCTTGTATAAGTGCTCTAATGAAGACAACACATGATGTAAGTGTCTATATTAGTTATGTTAGCCTACTATCAAAATGACTTTAAAAGTCTTATAATGAAGACAACACATAACACAAGTGTCTATATTAATTATGTTAGCCTACTATCAAAATTACTTTAAAAGTCTTATAATGAAGACAACACATTATACAAGTGTATATATTAGCTTACTACCAAAAAGACTTTAAAAGTCTTATACAAGTCTTATAATGAAGACAACACGTGATGTAAGTGTCTATATTAGTTATATTAGCCTACTATCAAAATGACTTTAAAAGTCTTATAATGAAGACAACACATGATGTAAGTGTCTATATTAGTTATATTAGCCTACTATCAAAATGACTTTAAAAGTCTTATAATGAAGGCAACACATGATGTAAGTGTCTGTATTAGCTTACTACCAAAAAGACTTTAAAAGTCTTATACAAGTCTTATAATGAAGACAACACATGATGTAAGTGTCTATATTAGTTATATTAGCCTACTATCAAAATGACTTTAAAAGTCTTATAATGAAGACAACACATGACACAAGTGTCTATATTAGTTATGTTAGCCTACCATCAAAATTACTTTAAAAGTCTTATAATGAAGACAACACATTATACAAGTGTCTATATTAGCTTACTACCAAAAAGACTTTAAAAGTCTTATACAAGTCTTATAATGAAGACAACACGTGATGTAAGTGTCTATATTAGTTATATTAGCCTACTATCAAAATGACTTTAAAAGTCTTATAATGAAGACAACACATTATACAAGTGTCTATATTAGCTTACTACCAAAAAGACTTTTAAAGTCTTATACAAGTCTTATAATGAAGACAACACATGATGTAAGTGTCTATATTAGTTATATTAGCCTACTATCAAAATGACTTAAAAATTCTTATATAAGTGTTACAACTGACTAGATTTTGGTGTTTAGCCTGGTCCTTTCTAGTATGGTACCTTCACTTTAACTTGTGTGTGTGTGTGTGTAATACTTTTATTAT
Organism: Nerophis ophidion; assembly: GCF_033978795.1. Classification (NCBI taxonomy): domain Eukaryota; kingdom Metazoa; phylum Chordata; class Actinopteri; order Syngnathiformes; family Syngnathidae; genus Nerophis; species Nerophis ophidion. The sequence continues at coordinate 2,775,697 of NC_084617.1, forward strand.
TTTATAAAAAATCATTCAACAAAGTCATGATCTCTACTTATTTTCACAAGCATAACCATTGCTAGTGTTGGTTGTAGTTAGTTTTAGTCTTTGTTTTCTGATAGTACTGACAATAACTACATGATTGTTGTGATATTGTATGCCAGCATGACGTACTTCTTCCTGAAAACAGCCTCAGTCTTGTGTAAAATGTGTTGGTTAGAGCAGTGTTTTTCAACCACTATGTCGACATATTGTCTTTGAGCTGTGGGAAACGATGCAATTCCATCTAATTGGTCAAACAAATATTGTTTGCAAACCAATAAAATGTTTTGAAAGGTTTTGAACAGTAGCCTACAGGTATACCTGGGTAAAATGTCTCTAGTTTTGGGCGTACATTAGGCTGCTAAGCATGCTCTACTGCATTTCACTAGCATAACCATTTCTAGCATTGGTTGTAGTTGGTTTTAGTCTTTGTTTTTGGTTTGCATTGCGAAATGATGCAATTTCATCTAAATCTTCTGAAAAATATTTGTGGTAAAAAGTTATAATCCGCAAATAATTGTTGAGTGTTGGCGCCGTCTAGAGATCAGCAAGATAACCGTGTAATACTCCTCCACGTCAGTAGATGGCAGCAGGTAGATAATTGCTTTATATAGTCAATATGGCTTATTCAGTTTCATTTTTTAATATTTTCCGCTGGATTTCGTCAATTAAAAAAATGTGCCTCGGCTCAAAAAATGGTTGTAAGTAAACGCTGCTTTCGTACATGTTTCCTTGCACGGCGGCCAACTTACCGATGTTGGGCGCTCGGTCGGAGAAGCGGCTGCCATACATGTTGTTGGCCAGCAGGAAGGCGCCCTTCTCCAGGATGTCCACCAGCATCGTGGCGGTGTGCGCCTGCTCCGTGCTGTTCATGTCCTGCCAGGAGTCCAGCGCCTCGGGCCGCAGGAGGTTGTCCACCGTCTGCACCACCGCCTGCCACCAGCAGGGGGCATATTGTGTGTGTGTTAGCACTTCCTTCCCCTGCACCGTCATACACAAGTTACACATTTTATGAATAGTGTGGTTCTCTGTCACACCGCTGCTGGGACTGTTTCTGCTGGTAAAATCAACTCCGATGATGTTTTTGTTTAGGGTTGAAATTAAAATGTGTATGTTCCACAGCCTGGACAGTCTACCCTTCTTTCAGCCAAGGAGTCGTGTTATATTACCGTGTGTGGAGGAAAGGTCAGGGCATGCTGTGGAAAGCCACATTTCAGCATTACAAGGACACACACACACACACACAAACTGGTTGTCATGTAATAATGGGGACCAACTTGTTGTTCAGAACTTGTGGGGACCACCCTTTCTACAGGTTGTGGAGGCATCACAAAAATGAGGTCAAATGTCCACTGCCCAGTTAGCTCATACACGTCTTTAAATCTCTGGATTGATGAAGTAATGTCCTTTAGGGGACCTGTTTCTTTGGTCCCCATACCGTCAGAGCTCCCCTAAAGCTGACCGTGTAAACAGAGCGATGTCCTCATTGAGTAAGCATTGTCAGAACACACACACACACACACACACACACACACACACACACACACACACACACACACACACACACACACACACACACACACACACACACACACACACACACACACACACACACACACACACACACACACACACACACACACACACACACACACACACACACACACAGACAGGTTATCATGTAATAATGAGGACCAAGTTGTTGTTCAGAACTTGTGGGGACCACCCTTTCTACAGGTTGTGGAGGCATCAAAAAAATGAGGTCAAATGTCCACTGCCCAGTTAGCTCATACACGTCTTTAAATCTATGGATTGATGAAGTAATGTCCTTTAGGGGACCTGTTTCTTTGGTCCCCATACCGTCAGAGCTCCCCTAAAGCTGACCGTGTAAACAGAGCGATGTCCTCATTGAGTAAGCATTGCCAGAACACACACACACACACACACACACACACACACACACACACACACACACACACACACATACACACACACACACACACACACACACACACACACACACACACACACACACTGACAGGTTACCATCTAATAATGAGGACCAAGTTGTTGTTCAGAATTTGTGGGGACCACCCTTTCTACAGGTTGTGGAGGCATCAAAAAAGATGAGGTCAAATGTCCACTGCCCAGTTAGCTCATACACGTCTTTAAATCTCTGGATTGATGAAGTAATGTCCTTTAGGGGACCTGTTTCTTTGGTCCCCATACCGTCAGAGCTCCCCTAAAGCTGACCATGTAAACAGAGCGATGTCCCCATTGAGTAAGCATTGCCAGAACACACACACACACACACACACACACACACACACACACACACACACACACACACACACACACACACACACACACACACACACACACACACTGGTTGTCATGTAATAATGGGGACCAAGTTGTTGTTCAGAACTTGTGGGGACCAAGTTGTTGTTCAGAACTTGTGGGGACCACCCTTTCTACAGGTTGTGGAGGCATCAAAAAAGATTAGGTCAAATGTCCACTGCCCAGTTAGCTCATACACGTCTTTAAATCTTTGGATTGATGAAGTAATGTCCTTTAGGGGACCTGTTTCTTTGGTCCCCATACCGTCAGAGTTCCCCTAAAGATGACCGTGTAAACAGAGCGATGTCCCCGTTGAGTAAGCATTGCCAGGACAAACACACACACACGCACATGCACACGCACACACGCACGCGCGCGCACACACACACACACACACACACGGAATATTACCTTACAGCTTTCTGAGAAGCAGAGATATTGCAGAAATATTGTAAAGGGTAACACGAGCTGTTTCATACTAATGTCAAATGAAGTTTTCCCAGAAGCAGACAATATCGTGTATGTATCGTGTACGTCTTGTGTATGTATTGTGTGTGTATTTTATACCCCAAGCCAGGCTCAGCTTCCTGATCAGAGCAACGTACGACACCTTGCCTTGTCCCCGAAACCTCCACCAATGGTTTGGTGCCGAGGGGACCTGTCCCCTCTGCATTACCATCAATGCAAACCTCCAGCACATCCTCTCGGATGGTAAAACAGCGTTGTCGCAAGGCCGCTACAGATGGCGACGCAACCAAGTCTTGAGAAAGCTGGCAGAGGTGTCAGAGACCTGCGAATAGCAGACCTTCCGCTCCAGCCAGACATCCCATCCAGTTTGCGAGGGCAGGAGAGGGTGCCAAAACCCCCCGCCAGAGATCTACAGTGAGGCTCCTCTCACCAGGAAATGAGTGGAGCATGAAGGTCGACCTGGGGAAGCATCTCCAGTTCCCCCAGGGAGATCTTCGAAACATCGCCACGGCCAGACCTGGTCTTCTGGTCAGGGGCTTGCAAGACGATTATTCTGGTCGAGCTCACTGTCCCATGGGCAGTGGCAGCAGATTCCAGCGAGGCTGGCTGGAAAGCCGTCATCTGGCAAATGGAAGTAGGGTATAGGGGCTTCCTGGGTTCCTCAACTGCCCGCCTACTCCGAGACATTGGATGCACAGGAGCGGGGTATCGGAAAGCCATGAACGAGCTGGCGGAGGAGGCGGAAAAAGGCAGCCTCTGGCTGTGGCTAAGGAGGAAGTGTAAGAGTTGGGGGGCAAACACCTTGGGCATCAGCAGGGGTGGTAGGGAAATATCCCTGCCATCGTTCCGCCACCATGAGATGTACTGGGGTTTAAAGAGCGAAACGTTGATGAATGGTGGTCCCCAGCTGATGACCCGTTTATGTCCAGAGGTGTTCAGTGGGGTGTCACAGCACACCTGTTCGAACGCCACTGGAGGAGGTGCGTCAGGCAGCAATGCCCAGCAGGAATTCCATCCCCTGTATCTTGACATGTATGTATTGTGTTTGTATTTTGTTTGTATTGTGTCTTCATCAGGCAGTGTGGAGAGGTATATTCAAGACTTTGATGATATTTTACAAAAATGAAATAATTTCATAAGCACTGCTGTTGGCAAACATCATCATCATCATCTTCCGCTTATCCGAGGTCGGGTCGCGGGGGCAACAGCCTAAACAGGGAAACCCAGTCTTCCCTCTCCCCAGCCACTTTGTCTAGCTTTTCCCGGGGGATCCCGAGGCGTTCCCAGGCCAGCCGGGAGACATAGTCTTCCCAACGTGTCCTGGGTCTTCCCCATGGCCTCCTACCGGTTGGACGTGCCCTAAACACCTCCCTAGGGAGGCGTTCGGGTGGCATCCTGACCAGATGCCCGAACCACCTCATCTGGCTCCTCTCCATGTGAAGGAGCAGCAGCTTTACTTTGAGTTCCTCCCGGATGGCAGAGCTTCTCACCCTATCTCTAAGGGAGAGACCCGCCACACGGCGGAGGAAACTCATTTGGGCCGCTTGTACCCGTGATCTTATCCTTTCGGTCATGACCATAGGTGAGGATGGGAACGTAGATCGACCGGTAAATTGAGAGCTTTGCCTTCCGGCTCAGCTCCTTCTTCACCACAACGGATCGATACAACGTCCACATTACTGAAGACGCCGCACCGATCCGCCTGTCGATCTCATCATCCACTCTTCCCTCACTCGTCACTTGGCAAAGAAATGTGACCAAATTTAGAAGTATACAATCATCCTTACTTTCTTATAGTAGGCCAGTCTTTAATTATGTGATTAGAAATCATTGCTATTTTATTTTTCACCAGTCGCAATAAAAACAAACAAACAAAAAAAACAGAATATAGATTTTCTCAGTCAAATCAATCAGAGTTGACTTAAAAAGCCCTAAATCGCTAGTGTCTCAAAGGGCTGTAGAAGCCACAATGACATCCCTGGGCTCAGATCCCACATCAGGGCAAGGAAAAACTCAACCCAATGGGATGACACTGAGAAACCTTGGAGGGGACCGCGGATTGACAGGACTTTAAAACATAATATTTTCGAATTATTTTTAAATGCACTTCTTAATACCGGTACCAAAATAAATTTCACTACTTTTCTAAATTAAGGGGACTGCGTTATTGGCTTTATTTTAACAAAAAAATGTTAGTGTACATAAAACATATGTTTATTATCGTCATATTGTCCTTAAATACTAGAACATACTAGACAACTAGTCTTTTAGTAGTAAGTAAACAAACAAAGACTCCTAATTAGTCTGCAGTAACACATTGTGTCAGTTATACACCATTATTTTGTACACATCATGAGGGACAAACTGTAAAAAATGATTATCAATCTACTTGATCATTTACTGTTAATATCTGCTTACTTTCTGTTTCAACATGTTCTATCTACACTTCTGTTCAAATGTAAGGTGTGTGCTTGTGAGGTGTGTTGTTATGTTGTGTGTCCATATATGATTGCTTGTGAGGTGTGTTGTTATGTTGTGTGTCCATATATGATTGCTTGTGAGGTGTGTTGTTATGTTGTGTGTCCGTATATGATTGCTTGTGAGGTGTGTTGTTATGTTGTGTGTCCATATATGATTGCTTGTGAGGTGTGTTGTTATGTTGTGTGTCCGTATATGATTGCTTGTGAGGTGTGTTGTTATGTTGTGTGTCCATATATGATTGCTTGTGAGGTGTGTTGTTATGTTGTGTGTCCATATATGATTGCTTGTGAGGCGTGTTGTTATGTTGTGTGTCCATATATGATTGCTTGTGAGGATTGTTGTTATGTTGTGTGTCCGTATATGATTGCTTGTGAGGTGTGTTGTTATGTTGTGTGTCCATATATGATTGCTTGTGAGGTGTGTTGTTATGTTGTGTGTCCGTATATGATTGCTTGTGAGGTGTGTTGTTATGTTGTGTGTCCATATATGATTGCTTGTGAGGTGTGTTGTTATGTTGTGTGTCCGTATATGATTGCTTGTGAGGTGTGTTGTTATGTTGTGTGTCCATATATGATTGCTTGTGAGGTGTGTTGTTATGTTGTGTGTCCATGTATGATTGCTTGTGAGGTGTGTTGTTTTGTTGTGTGTCCATATATGATTGCTTGTGAGGATTGTTGTTATGTTGTGTGTCCATGTATGATTGCTTGTGAGGTGTGTTGTTATGTTGTGTGTCCATATATGATTGCTTGTGAGGTGTGTTGTTATGTTGTGTGTCCATATATGATTGCTTGTGAGGTGTGTTGTTATGTTGTGTGTCCGTATATGATTGCTTGTGAGGTGTGTTGTTATGTTGTGTGTCCATATATGATTGCTTGTGAGGTGTGTTGTTATGTTGTGTGTCCGTATATGATTGCTTGTGAGGTGTGTTGTTATGTTGTGTGTCCATATATGATTGCTTGTGAGGTGTGTTGTTATGTTGTGTGTCCATGTATGATTGCTTGTGAGGTGTGTTGTTTTGTTGTGTGTCCATATATGATTGCTTGTGAGGATTGTTGTTATGTTGTGTGTCCATGTATGATTGCTTGTGAGGTGTGTTGTTATGTTGTGTGTCCATATATGATTGCTTGTGAGGTGTGTTGTTATGTTGTGTGTCCATATATGATTGCTTGTGAGGCGTGTTGTTATGTTGTGTGTCCATATATGATTGCTTGTGAGGCGTGTTGTTATGTTGTGTGTCCATATATGATTGCTTGTGAGGCGTGTTGTTATGTTGTGTGTCCATATATGATTGCTTGTGAGGATTGTTGTTATGTTGTGTGTCCATGTATGATTGCTTGTGAGGTGTGTTGTTATGTTGTGTGTCCATATATGATTGCTTGTGAGGTGTGTTGTTATGTTGTGTGTCCATATATGATTGCTTGTGAGGTGTGTTGTTATGTTGTGTGTCCATATATGATTGCTTGTGAGGTGTGTTGTTATGTTGTGTGTCCATATATGATTGCTTGTGAGGTGTGTTGTTATGTTGTGTGTCCATATATGATTGCTTGTGAGGCATGTTGTTATGTTGTGTGTCCATATATGATTGCTTGTGAGGCGTGTTGTTATGTTGTGTGTCCGTATATGATTGCTTGTGAGGTGTGTTGTTATGTTGTGTGTCCGTATATGATTGCTTGTGAGGTGTGTTGTTATGTTGTGTGTCCGTATATGATTGCTTGTGAGGTGTGTTGTTATGTTGTGTGTCCATATATGATTGCTTGTGAGGTGTGTTGTTATGTTGTGTGTCCGTATATGATTGCTTGTGAGGTGTGTTGTTATGTTGTGTGTCCATATATGATTGCTTGTGAGGTGTGTTGTTATGTTGTGTGTCCGTATATGATTGCTTGTGAGGTGTGTTGTTATGTTGTGTGTCCATATATGATTGGTTGTGAGGTGTGTTGTTATGTTGTGTGTCCATATATGATTGCTTGTGAGGTGTGTTGTTATATTGTGTGTCCATATATGATTGCTTGTGAGGTGTGTTGTTATGTTGTGTGTCCATATATGATTGGTTGTGAGGTGTGTTGTTATGTTGTGTGTCCATATATGATTGGTTGTGAGATGTGTTGTTATGTTGTGTGTCCATATATGATTGCTTGTGAGGCGTGTTGTTATGTTGTGTGTCCATATATGGTTGCTTGTGAGATGTGTTGTTATGTTGTGTGTCCATATATGATTGCTTGTGAGGTGTGTTGTTATGTTGTGTGTCCATATATGATTGCTTGTGAGGTGTGTTGTTATGTTGTGTGTCCATATATGATTGCTTGTGAGGTGTGTTGTTATGTTGTGTGTCCATATATGATTGCTTGTGAGGCGTGTTGTTATGTTGTGTGTCCATATATGATTGCTTGTGAGGTGTGTTGTTATGTTGTGTGTCCATATATGATTGCTTGTGAGGTGTGTTGTTATGTTGTGTGTCCATATATGATTGCTTGTGAGGTGTGTTGTTATGTTGTGTGTCCATATATGATTGCTTGTGAGGTGTGTTGTTATGTTGTGTGTCCATATATGATTGCTTGTGAGGTGTGTTGTTATGTTGTGTGTCCATATATGATTGCTTGTGAAGTGCGTTGTTATGTTGTGTGTCCATACATGATTGCTTGTGAGGTGTGTTGTTATGTTGTGTGTCCATATATGATTGCTTGTGAGGTGTGTTGTTATGTTGTGTGTCCATATATGATTGCTTGTGAGGCGTGTTGTTATGTTGTGTGTCCATATATGATTGCTTGTGAGGTGTGTTGTTATGTTGTGTGTCCATATATGATTGCTTGTGAGGTGTGTTGTTATGTTGTGTGTCCATATATGATTGCTTGTGAGGCGTGTTGTTATGTTGTGTGTCCATATATGATTGCTTGTGAGGTGTGTTGTTATGTTGTGTGTCCATATATGATTGCTTGTGAGGTGTGTTGTTATGTTGTGTGTCCATATATGATTGCTTGTGAGGTGTGTTGTTATGTTGTGTGTCCATATATGATTGCTTGTGAGGTGTGTTGTTATGTTGTGTGTCCATATATGATTGCTTGTGAGGTGTGTTGTTATGTTGTGTGTCCATATATGATTGCTTGTGAGGTGTGTTGTTATGTTGTGTGTCCATATATGATTGCTTGTGAGGTGTGTTGTTATGTTGTGTGTCCATATATGATTGCTTGTGAGGTGTGTTGTTATGTTGTGTGTCCATATATGATTGCTTGTGAGGTGTGTTGTTATGTTGTGTGTCCATATATGATTGCTTGTGAGGTGTGTTGTTATGTTGTGTGTCCATATATGATTGCTTGTGAGGTGTGTTGTTATGTTGTGTGTCCATATATGATTGCTTGTGAGGCGTGTTGTTATGTTGTGTGTCCATATATGATTGCTTGTGAGGTGTGTTGTTATGTTGTGTGTCCATATATGATTGCTTGTGAGGTGTGTTGTTATGTTGTGTGTCCATATATGATTGCTTGTGAGGCGTGTTATGTTGTGTGTCCATATATGATTGCTTGTGAGGTGTGTTATGTTGTGTGTCCATATACAATTGCTTGTGAGGTGTGTTGTTATGTTGTGTGTCCATATATGATTGCTTGTGAGGTGTGTTGTTATGTTGTGTGTCCATATATGATTGCTTGTGAGGTGTGTTGTTTTGTTGTGTGTCCATATATGATTGCTTGTGAGGTGTGTTGTTTTGTTGTGTGTCCATATATGATTGCTTGTGAGGATTGTTGTTATGTTGTGTGTCCATGTATGATTGCTTGTGAGGTGTGTTGTTATGTTGTGTGTCCATATATGATTGCTTGTGAGGTGTGTTGTTATGTTGTGTGTCCATATATGATTGCTTGTGAGGCGTGTTGTTATGTTGTGTGTCCATATATGATTGCTTGTGAGGCGTGTTGTTATGTTGTGTGTCCATATATGATTGCTTGTGAGGCGTGTTGTTATGTTGTGTGTCCATATATGATTGCTTGTGAGGATTGTTGTTATGTTGTGTGTCCATGTATGATTGCTTGTGAGGTGTGTTGTTATGTTGTGTGTCCATATATGATTGCTTGTGAGGTGTGTTGTTATGTTGTGTGTCCATATATGGTTGCTTGTGAGGTGTGTTGCTGTGTTGTGTGTCCATATATGATTGCTTGTGAGATGTGTTGTTATGTTGTGTGTCCATATATGATTGCTTGTGAGGTGTGTTGTTATGTTGTGTGTCCATATATGATTGCTTGTGAGGTGTGTTGTTATGTTGTGTGTCCATGTATGATTGCTTGTGAGGTGTGTTGTTATGTTGTGTGTCCATATATCATTGCTTGTGAGGTGTGTTGTTATGTTGTGTGTCCATATATGGTTGCTTGTGAGGTGTGTTGTTATGTTGTGTGTCCATATATGATTGCTTGTGAGGCGTGTTGTTATGTTGTGTGTCCATGTATGATTGCTTGTGAGGTGTGTTGTTATGTTGTGTGTCCATGTATGATTGCTTGTGAGGTGTGTTGTTATGTTGTGTGTCCATATATGATTGCTTGTGAGGTGTGTTGTTATGTTGTGTGTCCATATATGATTGCTTGTGAGGTGTGTTGTTATGTTGTGTGTCCATATATGATTGCTTGTGAGGTGTGTTGTTATGTTGTGTGTCCATGTATGATTGCTTGTGAGGTGTGTTGTTATGTTGTGTGTCCATATATGATTGCTTGTGAGGTGTGTTGTTATGTTGTGTGTCCATATATGATTGCTTGTGAGGTGTGTTGTTATGTTGTGTGTCCATATATGATTGCTTGTGAGGTGTGTTGTTATGTTGTGTGTCCATATATGATTGCTTGTGAGGCGTGTTGTTATGTTGTGTGTCCATATATGATTGCTTGTGAGATGTGTTGTTATGTTGTGTGTCCATATATGATTGCTTGTGAGGTGTGTTGTTATGTTGTGTGTCCATATATGATTGCTTGTGAGGTGTGTTGTTATGTTGTGTGTCCATGTATGACTGCTTGTGAGGTGTGTTGTTATGTTGTGTGTCCGTATATGATTGCTTGTGAGGTGTGTTGTTATGTTGTGTGTCCGTATATGATTGCTTGTGAGGTGTGTTGTTATGTTGTGTGTCCATGTATGATTGCTTGTGAGGTGTGTTGTTATGTTGTGTGTCCATATATTCATCGCCAGCTACAAATTCCAAGTGACAAGCAATAAAAAATAAAAGAAAAAAATCTCCTCCACAAAGCGAGTCTTCCTGGAGAATTGACTTCCCTTCCACTTCTCGTACGTCTCAAATGTATTTACTGCAAAGCTGGGCGGATTAAAAAAACAAACAACAAAAAAAGGGAGAACATCTACCTGGATGTAGGCCCGACAGGTGCGCTCTCGCTTCTGGAACTGAAGACATAAAACAAGATTAAAAGACAAAGAAAAAGGCGGATGTTGACGCTGGCGTGCGCACCTTGTTGTAGTTGCGTGTCGCCGACTCCTTGTTGCCGGGCCTGAGGGACTGCAGCTGGGCGTCCAGGATGTCCAGCAGCTGCTCGATCAGTCGCACCGACGAGCTGATGTCCCCCGCCTGGACCCGCCCCCGCGTGTGGTTGGCCAGCTCCATGGCGATGTTGGCGGCGTTTTCCCCGCTCTTTATCTGCACGGAAAACACACTTTTACAGGTTTGTCCGTACAGGCCAGGTAGAGACAAAGGCTCTACCTGTATGGTTCAAAGGCCATACAGGTTACACTGAGGGTTGTGATATAAACAACTTTAACACTCTTACTAATATGCGCCACACTGTGAACCCACACCAAACAAGAATGACTAACACGTTTTGGGAGATCATCCGCGCTGTAACACAACATAAACACAACAGAAGTCTCACCTTAAAACTCATCTGTATACTCTAGCCTTTAAATAGACCTCCTTTTTAGACCAGTTGATCTGCCGCTTCTTTCCTTTCTCCTATGTCCCCCCCTCCCTTGTGGAGGGGGTCCGGTCCGATGACCATGGATGAAGTACTGGCTGTCCAGAGTCGAGACCCAGGATGGACCGCTCGCCTGTGTATCGGTTGGGGTCATCTCTACGCTGCTGATCCGCCTCCGCTTGGGATGGTTTCCTATCGCTGCTGTCTTGGATCCGCTTTGAACTGAACTCTCGCGGCTGTGTTGGAGCCACTATGGATTGAACTTTCACAGTATCATGTTAGACCCGCTCCACATCCATTGCTTTCGGTCCCCTAGAGGGGGGGGGTTGCCCACATCTGAGGTCCTCTCCAAGGTTTCTCATAGTCAGCATTGTCACTGGCGTCCCACTGGATGTGAATTCTCCCTGCCCACTGGGTGTGAGTTTTCCTTGCCCTTTTGTGGGTTCTTCCAAGGATGTTGTAGTCGTAATGATTTGTGCAGTCCTTTGAGACATTTGTGATTTGGGGCTATATAAATAAACATTGATTGATTGATTGAGAACAAATACCCAGAATACCAAGCATCCCTAACTCTACATTATACACCTCCACAAACACCAACCCCCCCTACCTGCTCCGTGCGTCAGTTGAGGTGGGCGGGGTTAGGAGGGGCGGGGTTTGGTGGTCGCCTGTTACCGGGCCGCAGAATAATTTATTATTATTTATTTTAAATGTATTTTTATTTTATTTTATTTTTTAAATTAAATCAACATAAAAAACACAAGATACACTTACAATTATATAGCTCGGTATAGCTCGGTTGGTAGAGCGGCCGTGCCAGCAACTTGAGGGTTGCAGGTTCGATTCCCGCTTACGCCATCCTAGTCACTGCCTTTGTGTCCTTGGGCAAGACACTTTACCCACCTGCTCCCAGTGCCACCCACACTGCTTTAAATGTAACTTAGATATTGGGTTTCACTATGTAAAGTGCTTTGAGTCACTAGAGAAAAGCGCTATATAAATATAATTCACTTCACTTCACTACAATTAGTGCACCAACCCAAAAATACTACCTTTTTCATGACAAAAAAAATAAAAATAAAAAATATAAATGAAATCCACCCCCCCCCCCCCCCGGGCCGCGGGACACATTATCAAGGGGGGGGGGGGGGGCACATATGCGGTCCTCTCCAAGGTTTCTCATAGTCATCATTGTCACTGTCACCAACGTCCCACTGGTTGTGAGTTTTTCCTTGCCCTTAGTGAAGTGAATTGTGAAGTGAATTATATTTATATAGCGCTTTTCTCTAGTGACTCAAAGCGCTTTACATAGTGAAACCCAATATCTAAGTTACATTTAAAGCAGTGTGGGTGGCACTGGGAGCAGGTAGGTCAAGTGTCTTGCCCAAGGACACAACGGCAGTGACTAGTATGGGCGGAAGCGGGATTTGAACCTGCAACCCTCAAGTTGCTGGCACGGCCGCTCTACCAACCGAGCTATGCCGCCCTTATGTGGGCTCTGTACCAAGGATGTCGTTGTGGTTTGTGCAGCCCTTTGAGACACTCGTGGTTTAAATAAACATTGATTATTTGATTGATATTTTACAATCAACAAAATTGCAACAAAACAGCGAAATATGAAAGTGAAAGGTAAAAAAACAAAAAACAGCTACAATCGGATATTTACAATTCTATTATAAAAATCTCTTTCCACGTCTGTCCCTGACACCCACATTTCACACTCTGTGGAAACACTCCCCACCCACACTTCTTGGTGCCTCCTCTGAGCTGTTGTCACTTGGTTACCATGGTAACTAGTATATCATGCAGATTCCAACCATTGAAATACTTAGTATAGTTGAAGACAACCAGAATGTACGTGAAAATAAAGAATGTTTCAATATTAAGTATGAAGGATAAAACACTGAATATTAACAAGATATGACCGCCACCCCCCCTCTACATCCATATATTTTACCAGCAAGCATAACGCCTCAGGTCTGGTATAGGGGGCTACCACACAGGACTAAATCCAAACCCAAACGGGCAACCCGCAACAAAAATGCGTACCAGGAAAGTAGCGGACTGTACGCCGAGTGCGAAGATGCGTACAAATTGGCAGGCGCCTTGCTATCAGCGACTTTGCCTCAAACTGCCGGCTGTTCTTAAACCGAGTGAAAAAAAAAACGACACCCAGAATGTACGTGAAAATAAAGAATGTTACAATATTAAGTATGACGGATAAAACACTGAATATTGACAAGATATGAACGCCACCCCTCCTCTACATCCATATATTTTACCAGCAGGTCTGGTATAGGGGGCTACTACCCAGGACTAAATCCAAACCCAAACGGGCAACGCGCAACAAAAATGCATACCAGGAAAGTAGCGGACTGTACGCCGAGTGCGAAGATGCGTACAAATTGGCAGGCGCCTTGCTATCAGCGACTTTGCCTCAAACTGCCGGCTGTTCTTAAACCGAGTGAAAAAAAACGACACCCAGAATGTACGTGAAAATAAAGAATGTTTCAATATTAAGTATGAAGGATAAAACACTGAATATTGACAAGATATGAACGCCACCCCTCCTCTACATCCATATATTTTACCAGCAAGCATAACGCATCAGGTCTGGTATAGGGGGCTACCACACAGGACTAAATCCAAACCCAAACGGGCAACCCACAATAAAAATATGTACCAGGAAAGTCGCGGAATGTACGCCGAGTGCGAAGATGCGTACACATTGGCAGGCGCCTTGCTATCAGCGACTTTGCCTCAAACTGCCGGCTGTTCTTAAACCGAGTGAAAAAAAAACGACACCCAGAATGTACGTGAAAATAAAGAATGTTTCAATATTAAGTATGAAGGATAAAACACTGAATATTGACAAGATATGAACGCCACCCCTCCTCTACATCCATATATTTTACCAGCAAGCATAACGCCTCAGGTCTGGTATAGGGGGCTACCACACAGGACTAAATCCAAACCCAAACGGGCAACCCACAATAAAAATATGTACCAGGAAAGTCGCGGAATGTACGCCGAGTGCGAAGATGCGTACACATTGGCAGGCGCCTTGCTATCAGCGACTTTGCCTCAAACTGCCGGCTGTTCTTAAACCGAGTGAAAAAAAAACGACACCCAGAATGTACGTGAAAATAAAGAATGTTTCAATATTAAGTATGAAGGATAAAACACTGAATATTGACAAGATATGAACGCCACCCCTCCTCTACATCCATATATTTTACCAGCAAGCATAACGCCTCAGGTCTGGTATAGGGGGCTACCACACAGGACTAAATCCAAACCCAAACGGGCAACCCACAATAAAAATATGTACCAGGAAAGTCGCGGAATGTACGCCGAGTGCGAAGATGCGTACACATTGGCAGGCGCCTTGCTATCAGCGACTTTGCCTCAAACTGCCGGCTGTTCTTAAACCGAGTGAAAAAAAACGACACCCAGAATGTACGTGAAATTAAAGAATGTTTCAATATTAAGTATGAAGGATAAAACACTGAATATTGACAAGATATGAACGCCACCCCCCCTCTACATCCATATATTTTACCAGCAAGCACAACGCCTCAGGTCTGGTATAGGGGGCTACCACACAGGACTAAATCCAACCCAAACGGGCAACCCACAACAAAAATATGTACCTGGAAAGTCGCGGACTGTACGCCGAGGGCGAAGATGCGTACACATTGGCAGGCGCCTTGCTATCAGCGACTTTGCCTCAAACTGCCGGCTGTTCTTAAACCGAGTGAAAAAAAACGACACCCAGAATGTACGTGAAAATAAAAAATGTTTCAATATTAAGTATGAAGGATAAAACACTGAATATTGACAAGATATGAACGCCACCCCTCCTCTACATCCATATATTTTACCATCAAGCATAACGCCTCAGGTCTGGTATAGGGAGCTACCACACAGGATTAAATCCAAACCCAAACGGGCAACCCGCAACAAAAATGCGTACCAGGAAAGTAGCGGACTGTACGCCGAGGGCGAAGATGCGTACATATTGGCAGGCGCCTTGCTGACAGCGACTTTGTCTCAAACTGCCGGCTGTTCTTAAACCGAGTGAAAAAAAACGACTCCCAGAATGTACGTGAAAATAAAGAATGTTGAAATATTAAGTATGAAGGATAAAACACTGAATATTGACAAGATATGAACGTCACCCCCCCTCTACATCCATATATTTTACCATCAAGTGTAATGCATCAGGTCTGGTATAGGGGGCTACCACACAGGACTAAATCCAAACCCAAACGGGCAACCCGCAACAAAAATGCGTACCTGGACAGTAGCGGACTGTACGCCGAGGGCGAAGATGTGTACACATTGGCAGGCGCCTTGCTATCAGCGACTTTGCCTCAAACTGCCGGCTGTTCTTAAACCGAGTGAAAAAAAACGACACCCAGAATGTACGTGAAAATAAAGAATGTTACAATATTAAGTATGAAGGATAAAACACTGAATATTGACAAGATATGAACGTCACCCCTCCTCTACATCCACATATTTTACCACCAAGCATAACTCACCAGGTCTGGTATAGGGGGCTACCACACAGGATTAAATCCAAACCCAAACGGGCAACCCGCAACAAAAATGCGTACCAGGAAAGTAGCGGACTGTACGCCGAGTGCGAAGATGCGTACAAATTGGCAGGCGCCTTGCTATCAGCGACTTTGCCTCAAAATGCCGGCTGTTCTTAAACCGAGTGAAAAAAAACAACACCCAGAATGTACGTGAAAATAAAGAATGTTACAATATTAGGTATGAAGGATAAAACACTGAATATTGACAAGATATGACCGCCACCCCTCCTCTACATCCATATATTTTACCAGCAAGCATAACGCATCAGGTCTGGTATAGGGGGCTACCACACAGGACTAAATCCAAACCCAAACGGGCAACCTGCAACAAAAATGCGTACCTTGACAGCAGCGGACTGTACGCCGAGTGCGAAGATGCGTACACATTGGCAGGCGCCTTGCTATCAGCGACTTTGCCTCAAACTGCCGGCTGTTCTTAAACCGAGTGAAAAAAAACGACACCCAGAATGTACGTGAAAATAAAAAATGTTTCAATATTAAGTATGAAGGATAAAACACTGAATATTGACAAGATATGAACGTCACCCCCCCTCTACATCCATATATTTTACCAGCAAGCATAACGCCTCAGGTCTGGTATAGGGGGCTACCACACAGGACTAAATCCAAACCCAAACGGGCAACCCGCAACAAAAATACGTACCAGGAAAGTAGCAGACTGTACGCCGAGTGCGAAGATGCGTACAAATTGGCAGGCGCCTTGCTATCAGCGACTTTGCCTCAAACTGCCGGCTGTTCTTAAACCGAGTGAAAAAAAACGACACCCAGAATGTACGTGAAAATAAAGAATGTTTCAATATTAGGTATGAAGGATACAACACTGAATATTGACAAGATATGAACGCCACCCCTCCTCTACATCCATATATTTTACCAGCAAGCATAACGCCTCAGGTCTGGTATAGGGGGCTACCACACAGGACTAAATCCAAACCCAAACGGGCAACCCGCAACAAAAATGCGTACCTGGAAAGTCGCGGAATGTACGCCGAGTGCGAAGATGCGTACACATTGGCAGGCGCCTTGCTATCAGCGACTTTGCCTCAAACTGCCGGCTGTTCTTAAACCGAGTGAAAAAAAACGACACCCAGAATGTACGTGAAAATAAAGAATGTTTCAATATTAAGTATGAAGGATAAAACACTGAATATTGACAAGATATGAACGCCACCCCCCCTCTACATCCATAAATTTTACCATCAAGCGTAATGCATCAGGTCTGGTATAGGGGGCTACTACACAGGACTAAATCCAAACCCAAACGGGCAACCCGCAACAAAAATACGTACCAGGAAAGTCGCGGAATGTACGCCGAGTGCGAAGATGCGTACAAATTGGCAGGCGCATTGCTATCAGCGACTTTGCCTCAAACTGCTGGCTGTTCTTAAACCGAGTGAAAAAAAACGACACCCAGAATGTACGTGAAAATAAAGAACGTTACAATATTAAGTATGAAGGATAAAACACTGAATATTGAAAAGATATGAACGCCACCCCTCCTCTACATCCATATATTTTACCAGCAAGCATAACGCCTCAGGTCTGGTATAGGGGGCTACCACACAGGACTAAATCCAAGCCCAAACGGGCAACCCGCAACAAAAATGCGTACCAGGAAAGTAGCGGACTGTACGCCGAGCGCGAAGATGCGTACAAATTAGCAGGCGCCTTGCTATCAGCGACTTTGCCTCAAACTGCCGGCTGTTCTTAAACCGAGTGAAAAAAAACGACACCCAGAAGGTACGTGAAAATAAAGAATGTTTCAATATTAAGTATGAAGGATAAAACACTGAATATTGACAAGATATGACCGTCACCCCCTCTCTACATCCATATATTTTACCAGCAAGCATAATGCATCAGGTCTGGTATAGGGGGCTACCACACAGGACTAAATCCAAACCCAAACGGGCAACCCACAACAAAAATACGTACCAGGAAAGTAGCGGACTGTACGCCGAGTGCGAAGATGCGTACACATTGGCAGGCGCCTTGCTATCAGCGACTTTGCCTCAAACTGCCGGCTGTTCTTAAACCGAGTGAAAAAAAACGACACCCAGAATGTACGTGAAAATAAAGAACGTTACAATATTAAGTATGAAGGATAAAACACTGAATATTGACAAGATATGACCGTCACCCCTCCTCTACATCCATATATTTTACCATCAAGCATAACGCATCAAGTCTGGTATAGGGGGCTACCACACAGGACTAAATCCAAACCCAAACGGGCAACGCGCAACAAAAATGCGTACCAGGAAAGTAGCGGACTGTACGCCGAGTGCGAAGATGCGTACAAATTGGCAGGCGCCTTGCTGACAGCGACTTTGCCTCAAACTGCCGGCTGTTCTTAAACCGAGTGAAAAAAAAACGACACCCAGAATGTACGTGAAAATAAAGAATGTTTCAATATTAAGTATGAAGGATAAAACACTGAATATTGACAAGATATGACCGCCACCCCTCCTCTACATCCATATATTTTACCAGCAAGCATAACGCATCAGGTCTGGTATAGGGGGCTACCACACAGGACTAAATCCAAACCCAAACGGGCAACCTGCAACAAAAATGCGTACCTTGACAGTAGCGGACTGTACGCCGAGTGCGAAGATGCGTACACATTGGCAGGCGCCTTGCTATCAGCGACTTTGCCTCAAACTGCCGGCTGTTCTTAAACCGAGTGAAAAAAAACGACACCCAGAATGTACGTGAAAATAAAGAATGTTTCGATATTAAGTATGAAGGATAAAACACTGAATATTGACAAGATATGACCGCCACCCCTCCTCTACATCCATATATTTTACCATCAAGCGGAACGCATCAGGTCTGGTATAGGGGGCTACCACACAGGACTAAATCCAAACCCAAACGGGCAACCCGCAACAAAAATGCGTACCTGGAAAGTCGCGGACTGTACGCCGAGGGCGAAGATGCGTACAAATTGGCAGGCGCCTTGCTATCAGCGACTTTTTTTCACTTGCCTTAAACCGAGTGAAAAAAAACGACACCCAGAATGTACGTGAAAATAAAGAATGTTACAATATTAAGTATGACGGATAAAACACTGAATATTGACAAGATATGACCGTCACCCCCTCTCTACATCCATATATTTTACCATCAAGCATAACGCCTCAGGTCTGGTATAGGGGGCTACCACACAGGAATAAATCCAAACCCAAATGGGCAACCCGCAACAAAAATGCGTACCAGGAAAGTAGCGGACTGTACGCCGAGTGCGAAGATGCGTACAAATTAGCAGGCGCCTTGCTATCAGCGACTTTGCCTCAAACTGCCGGCTGTTCTTAAACCGAGTGAAAAAAAACGACACCCAGAATGTACGTGAAAATAAAGAATGTTTCAATATTAAGTATGAAGGATAAAACACTGAATATTGACAAGATATGAACGTCACCCCCCCTCTACATCCATATATTTTACCAGCAAGCATAACGCATCAGGTCTGGTATAGGGGGCTACCACACAGGATTAAATCCAAACCCAAACGGGCAACCCGCAACAAAAATGCGTACCTGGAAAGTCGCGGAATGTACGCAGAGTGCGGAGATGCGTACACATTGGCAGGCGCCTTGCTATCAGCGACTTTGCCTCAAACTGTTCTTAAACCGAGTGAAAAAAAACGACACCCAGAATGTACGTGAAAATAAAGAATGTTTCAATATTAAGTATGAAGGATAAAACACTGAATATTGACAAGATATGAACGCCACCCCTCCTCTACATCCATATATTTTACCAGCAAGCGGAACGCATCAGGTATGGTATAGAGGGCTACCACACAGGACTAAATCCAAACCCGAACGGGCAACCCGCAACAAAAAAGCGTGCCTGGACAGTAGCGGAATGTACGCCGAGTGCGAAGATGCGTACAAATTAGCAGGCACCTTGCTGACAGCGACTTTGCCTCAAACTGCCGGCTGTTCTTAAACCGAGTGAAAAAAAAACGACACCCAGAATGTACGTGAAAATAAAGAATGTTACAATATTAAGTATGAAGGATAAAACACTGAATATTGACAAGACATGAATGCCACCCCTCCTCTACATCCATATATTTTACCAGCAAGCATAACGCATCAGGTCTGGTATAGGGGGCTACCACACAGGACTAAATCCAAACCCAAACGGGCAACCCGCAACAAAAAAGCGTACCTGGACAGTAGCGGACTGTACGCCGAGTGCGAAGATGCGTACACATTAGCAGGCGCCTTGCTGACAGCGACTTTGCCTCAAACTGCCGGCTGTTCTTAAACCGAGTGAAAAAAACGACATTTTTGTCCCTGAAAACCTTCGTTGAGCTCCATGTTCCCCAGACCGCTTCCTCCCAGCTGGCCTCGCAAACAAACCCTGTCCAGCACGCCGTGGAGTCCGCCCGGCCGGCGCACTTGGCAAATCACAGCCGGAGCGCAACGCCGCCATTGATTTTGGGCAAAAGCGTGCGGCGTGATGGATTGTTGGCGCCACGATGCATTTGACTGCCAGGCTCCAGAAGCCAGGCGCACAAACTCGGTTTCTAATGCAAATGAAAGCCTAATAGAGAAATACTTTGCAAGCTTTTCTGGCCATTCTATTAGTCTATTTTTGTTTTTAAGCCTTTTTTGATGCTCAGTGGCCTAGTGGAGTGGTCCCCAACCTTTTTGTAGCTGCTAGCTTTTTGTCAACGCTTGATCATTTATTTAGTTATGTATTTTTTGGCATGAAAAAGGGAGTTTTTTTGTTGTGATTTTTATGTTGATTTAATAACGAAAATAAATAAATACAAATAAATTCATAAAAAATTCTTGTTTGGCCCGATTCCGGGTTGGGGACCACTGCTTTAAAGTCATATCCAACAATTGCGAAAACGACTTTTTTATTGTCTACTAAATTTAATTTCTTAATGATTTCTGTTTGTGGTTTGCCTCCGCGTTTTTTCAACGCAAAAAATGCGCCGTGGCTCAAAAAAGGTTGAACAACATTGGTCTACTTAACATGTAATGGTGGTTCTTTGCTCAAAACTTTCTGACAGTCTCTTCAGGATGCGTTGTTTTATGTGCCTCCACTTCGACAGCGTCATCTTTGTTGTAACCGTGTAGCGTGCAAGGACGGGAGTGGAAGACGTGTCAAAAGATGGCGCTGACTGTTTTAATGACATTCAGACTTGACTTCCTTCAATAGCGTAGCAGCATCTCCTCATCCGTGGCAACAACAACGCCCAAAATGTGTCCTGTGGAAAAAAAAAAACGTCCGAAAGGAACTCTCTAATAATTAAAGTTCCTTGGGTGAATAAAGTAAACTCACTACACCGGTTTGTTTTAGCGCTTTCATGGTGAGTTTACTGACCGATATAAGTAAGAACTTTACACTACTTTATATTAGAAATGGCAACAGTGGAGGATGAATGTCACATAACAAGAAGATAGAGGAAAAGAAGAATATCAACATTATGCAGATCCCAAATACAGATCAGCAGGTACCGGAAGGTAGGAAAAGTTGCTTTTGCAAAATATTGCGAAACAAAACGCCAGATAATATATCTTACCTTTAGACACACACCATAATAATACTCCTATGTTGAAGCACATCACAGGGTGCAGCCCACACTTATCTCTTATGTGTGACTGCCATCTACCGGTCACACTTATCATTATGCCATGTAGCAAATAAAATAGCTTTGAGGTGGGTAAGCTCAGCCAGAATTATTATTTGTATTAGATGCCCCGAGTTATAAAGCACATTGTCGAGTTTCGAGGGGAAAAAAAGATTTTAAATGCGCCTAATAGTCCGGAAAATACAGTAGTCCTGTACGTTAATATTTGAAATCGGGCTACTGACTTTCAATTTGACATTTTGTCCAACAGATGGCACTACTTTTTTTCTCCATTCGAAGCATGCAACAAACTTTTACTGCTTTCTTCAAAGGTGCCCAGCTACGTAAAATACAAACATGTCACAATTGATGTTTGGCTAATGTTTGAAATGCACATTTGTGTCATCATTGGGGATTTTTTCTACTAAAGAACATTAAAGAACGTAGCTAATCGTTTTCCGGCCCGCCACACATTCTACCAAAATTGCAAAAATTCAAAAAACATTTAAAACAAGTGGAATGAGGTGAAATCTAATGAGAAAAAGTGGCAATGTTGACACAAAGCTACCATGGAGGCAGTTTTATTTTCCTTTTGTCTTTATTTTTTTTTTTCCTATTGCTCCCAAAAAAAAAGGACAACAAAAATCAGTCATAATGAATTAAAAATAAAAAAAATAAAAATAAAAATGATCACTTTAAAATGTTTTATGTGGAAAAAAATATTGCACATGTTGTGTGGTTGCCATATAAAACATCAAAGTTTTGACCAAAGAGCATAAAACCAACAAAATAATAGTTCAAACTTAAAATCGACAGATATATCGGAAGTTGATCTGGAAATTTA
>NC_084617.1:2802965-2820465 GCF_033978795.1 Nerophis ophidion
TATATTGTATTGTTTTTTAAAAATAAAAAATATTAAAATAACCCCCGCTTGTTTTGATTTTTCAGTGTGCGGCCTTAAGTGGATAAAGTTTGGACACCCCTGGTTTAAAGGAAGTTGCCACTTTTTGTCATTAGAGACAAAAGTGAGAGAATATTTAAATACTTCTTAAGAGTTCAATAAATTCAAGTAAATTAGTGAGAAAAAAAAGGTGTTAATGAACTAGTAAGAGCAGATAATGAAGGTCCGTTTAAAATGAATATTAATGATGCTAAGCCGCAGAGATATGTAAATATCAGAGGTGTTGTGGGGGCTCAGTTTGGGGCCAGGGGGGCCACACGCGGGGTCTCACCTTCTGGGCCACCTGGTTGACCCACGGGGAAGTGCAGTTGCTGAGGTCAGGACCGCGAGGGTTCCACGCCACTTTCCCCGCCAAACACTGGAAGGACGCGATGCCTGCAGAGCAGCAGAAGAGGAAGAGAAGCAGCAGCCATCACTGAGTGTCTTTTAGGGATGACATTCACGTCGATGAAGGAAACATTCACCATCACCTTTTCAACTTATAAAGCTATTGGATTTACGGGAATAAATGCAGGATTTATTGCTATAACTATAATGACTTTTGCCACCGCGAGCAGAGATGAATGCATGAATTTAAACACAAATTCAACTTCCTAAAGATTTAGTAATGGTTGTTTTATTCAGAACAATTAAATAAATAAACTGTATCTATCATTTAGACACATTAAAATTATACATATTTACAATCATTTGTATATATATATATATATATATATATGTGTGTGTGTATATATATGTATACATATATATGTGTGTAGTCTTGTGATTTTTTCCACACACACACATAAATATATATATATGTGTGTGTGTGGGGGGGGAAATCACAAGACTACTTCATCTTTACGGAACTGTTTCATGAGGGGTTCTCTCAATTGTCAGATTTTTATATATATAAAAGGAGATTTTATCGTTAAAAGGACATTTTTATATATATAATATATATTAAATATATAATTATATATATATACATATATATATATTTACATATATACATAAATATGTATACACACATATATACCATATATATACACATAGAGACACACATATATATATATATGTATACACACATATATGTATACATATATACACACACACATATATATATATGTGTGTAGTCTTGTGATTTTTTCCACACACACACACACATACATACATACATATATATACATACATATATATATATATATATATATATATATACATATATATATATATATATATATATATATATATATATATGTGTGTGTGTGTGTGTGTGAAAAATCACAAGACTACTTCATCTTTACAGAACTGTTTCATGAGGGGTTCTCTCAATTGTCAGATTTTTATATATATAAAAGGAGATTTTATTGTTAAAAGGACATTTTTATATATATAATATATATTAAATATATAATTATATATATATATATATGTATTTACATATATACATAAATATGTATACACACATATATAAACACACATATATACCATATATATACACATAGAGACACACATGTATATATATGTATACACACATATATGTATACATATATACACACACACACATATATATATATGTGTGTGTGTATATATATGTATACATATATGTGTGTATACATATATATGTGTGTAGTCTTGTGATTTTTTCCACACACACACACACACACATACATACATACATACATACATACATACATACATACATATATATATATATATATATATATATACATACATATATACATATATATATATATATATATATATATACATACATATATATATATATATATATATATATATATATATATAATAATTTGTCCCGCGGCCCGGGGGGTGTCCTTTTTTTTTCTTTTTTCTTTTTTTTCTTCTTTGTCATAAAAAAGGGACGTTTTTGTCATGAAAAAGGGAGTTTTTTGTGGTTTGTGCACTATCTGCAAGCGTATATTGTGTTTTTTAATGTTGATTTAATAAAAAAAATATTTTTTTTTTAAATTATTTCATTTTATTTTTTTATAAAAAATTCTTCTGCGGCCCGGTGGTTGGGGACCACTGATCTAGTGTATCTACTATTTATATAATTTAAATAAATTATAATTACACACATTTACAATATTAAATATATGTATTAATTCAAAATAATGTAAACATTATTTTTATGTTTACTATAATATAATTATAATCAGAATTAAACTTCTTAAAATAGTCCTCATTTAAAAACAATACATTTTTTGGGTTATTTTGCAGATGAAAATAGTGTTTTTGTCTTTGTGGTTTGTATTGAAAATAAAAAAAAATGGATTTTATTTACCTTTTGGGTAGAAAAAAAACAACAACATTTCATTCCAAACGTGTCATCATGGGGTCAGACGTGTGGAAATGTTTTATCACCAGAAATAAAACCAGAAATGATTATCTTTCCCGCCTCAAGCAGAATCTTCTTCACTCCCAACACATTGACCGCTCGCTTGACCGGACTGAATAATGGACGAGGCAAGCGGGAGGTCTTCAAGCTTGCGTGGAGACGACAGTTACGCAAAAAATGCTTTCACGGCGTCGAAAAAAGGAGAAGAAAGAAAGAATTGTAAAAAAGTGTCCCACACCTCCCACAAATGGTGTACTTAGCACACAACAAAGACATCACACAAGATGTCCCTCAGTCTCAAATAAAAGCGCCCGAAAGGCATGAAATAAAAGCACCCGGAGGGCGGAATGTTCCACACGCTGATGTCATTTGCAGCCGGCGTCTTGTGTTTAGTGGAGTGGGTTCACGCCGAGGACACCACGCTAACATCAAGACCTACGCTGATGATGCTGCTAACACAAATAATAACAACACGCGGCGGGCCGCCTGGGAAAAGCCGGAGGAGAAAGGACTACAAACAAAGACAATGCAAGCCAGTATCAGACCCAGTAATGCAGGCCAGTATCAGACCCAGTAATGCAAGCCAGTATCAGACCCAGTAATGCAAGCCAGTATCAGACCCAGTAATGCAGGCCAGTATCAGACCCAGTAATGCAAGCCAGTATCAGACCCAATAATGCAAGCCAGTATCAGACCCAGTAATGCAAGCCAGTATCAGACCCAATAATGCAAGCCAGTATCAGACCCAGTAATGCAGGCCAGTATCAGACCCAGTAATGCAAGCCAGTATCAGACCCAGTAATGCAAGCCAGTATCAGACCCAGTAATGCAAGCCAGTATCAGACCCAGTAATGCAAGCAAGTATCAGACCCAGTAATGCAAGCCAGTATCAGACCCAGTAATGCAAGCCAGTATCAGACCCAGTAATGCAAGCCAGTATCAGACCCAGTAATGCAAGCCAGTATCAGACCCAATAATGCAAGCCAGTATCAGACCCAGTAATGCAAGCCAGTATCAGACCCAGTAATGCAAGCCAGTATCAGACCCAGTAATGCAAGCCAGTATCAGACCCAGTAATGCAGGCCAGTATCAGACCCAGTAATGCAGGCCAGTATCAGACCAGTAATGCAAGCCAGTATCAGACCCAGTAATGCAAGCCAGTATCAGACCCAGTAATGCAGGCCAGTATCAGACCCAGTAATGCAAGCCAGTATCAGACCCAGTAATGCAAGCCAGTATCAGACCCAATAATGCAAGCCAGTATCAGACCCAGTAATGCAAGCCAGTATCAGACCCAGTAATGCAGGCCAGTATCAGACCCAATAATGCAAGCCAGTATCAGACCCAATAATGCAAGCCAGTATCAGACCCAGTAATGCAAGCCAGTATCAGACCCAATAATGCAAGCCAGTATCAGACCCAATAATGCAAGCCAGTATCAGACCCAGTAATGCAAGCCAGTATCAGACCCAGTAATGCAAGCCAGTATCAGACCCAATAATGCAAGCCAGTATCAGACCCAATAATGCAAGCCAGTATCAGACCCAGTAATGCAAGCCAGTATCAGACCCAGTAATGCAAGCCAGTATCAGACCCAATAATGCAAGCCAGTATCAGACCCAGTAATGCAAGCCAGTATCAGACCCAGTAATGCAAGCCAGTATCAGACCCAGTAATGCAAGCCAGTATCAGACCCAGTAATGCAAGCCAGTATCAGACCCAGTAATGCAAGCCAGTATCAGACCCAGTAATGCAGGCCAGTATCAGACCCAGTAATGCAGGCCAGTATCAGACCCAGTAATGCAAGCCAGTATCAGACCCAGTAATGCAAGCCAGTATCAGACCCAGTAATGCAGGCCAGTATCAGACCCAATAATGCAAGCCAGTATCAGACCCAGTAATGCAAGCCAGTATCAGACCCAGTAATGCAAGCCACTATCAGACCCAGTAATGCAAGCCAGTATCAGACCCAGTAATGCAGGCCAGTATCAGACCCAATAATGCAAGCCAGTATCAGACCCAATAATGCAAGCCAGTATCAGACCCAATAATGCAAGCCAGTATCAGACCTAGTAATGCAAGCCAGTATCAGACCCAGTAATGCAAGCCAGTATCAGACCCAGTAATGCAAGCCAGTATCAGACCAGTAATGCAAGCCAGTATCAGACCCAGTAATGCAAGCCAGTATCAGACCCAGTAATGCAGGCCAGTATCAGACCCAGTAATGCAAGCCAGTATCAGACCCAGTAATGCAAGCCAGTATCAGACCCAGTAATGCAAGCCAGTATCAGACCCAGTAATGCAAGCCAGTATCAGACCCAGTAATGCAAGCCAGTATCAGACCCAGTAATGCAAGCCAGTATCAGACCCAGTAATGCAAGCCAGTATCAGACCCAATAATGCAAGCCAGTATCAGACCCAATAATGCAAGCCAGTATCAGACCCAATAATGCAAGCCAGTATCAGACCAGTAATGCAAGCCAGTATCAGACCCAGTAATGCAAGCCAGTATCAGACCCAGTAATGCAAGCCAGTATCAGACCCAGTAATGCAAGCCAGTATCAGACCCAGTAATGCAAGCCAGTATCAGACCCAGTAATGCAAGCCAGTATCAGACCCAGTAATGCAAGCCAGTATCAGACCCAGTAATGCAAGCCAGTATCAGACCCAGTAATGCAAGCCAGTATCAGACCCAGTAATGCAAGCCAGTATCAGACCCAGTAATGCAAGCCAGTATCAGACCCAGTAATGCAAGCCAGTATCAGACCCAGTAATGCAAGCCAGTATCAGACCCAGTAATGCAAGCCAGTATCAGACCCAATAATGCAAGCCAGTATCAGACCCAGTAATGCAAGCCAGTATCAGACCCAGTAATGCAGGCCAGTATCAGACCCAGTAATGCAGGCCAGTATCAGACCCAGTAATGCAAGCCAGTATCAGACCAATAATGCAAGCCAGTATCAGACCCAGTAATACAAGCCAGTATCAGACCCAGTAATGCAAGCCAGTATCAGACCCAATAATGCAAGCCAGTATCAGACCCAGTAATGCAAGCCAGTATCAGACCCAGTAATGCAAGCCAGTATCAGACCCAGTAATGCAAGCCAGTATCAGACCCAGTAATGCAAGCCAGTATCAGACCCAGTAATGCAAGCCAGTATCAGACCCAGTAATGCAAGCCAGTATCAGACCCAGTAATGCAAGCCAGTATCAGACCCAGTAATACAAGCCAGTATCAGACCCAGTAATGCAAGCCAGTATCAGACCCAATAATGCAGGCCAGTATCAGACCCAGTAATGCAAGCCAGTATCAGACCCAGTAATGCAAGCCAGTATCAGACCCAATAATGCAAGCCAGTATCAGACCCAGTAATGCAAGCCAGTATCAGACCCAGTAATGCAGGCCAGTATCAGACCCAATAATGCAAGCCAGTATCAGACCCAATAATGCAAGCCAGTATCAGACCCAGTAATGCAAGCCAGTATCAGACCCAATAATGCAAGCCGGTATCAGACCCAGTAATGCAAGCCAGTATCAGACCCAGTAATGAAAGCCAGTATCAGACCCAGTAATGCAAGCCAGTATCAGACCCAATAATGCAAGCCAGTATCAGACCCAATAATGCAAGCCAGTATCAGACCAGTAATGCAAGCCAGTATCAGACCCAGTAATGCAAGCCAGTATCAGACCCAGTAATGCAGGCCAGTATCAGACCCAGTAATGCAAGCCAGTATCAGACCCAGTAATGCAGGCCAGTATCAGACCAGTAATGCAAGCCAGTATCAGACCCAGTAATGCAAGCCAGTATCAGACCCAGTAATGCAAGCCAGTATCAGACCCAGTAATGCAAGCCAGTATCAGACCCAATAATGCAAGCCAGTATCAGACCCAGTAATGCAAGCCAGTATCAGACCCAGTAATGCAAGCCAGTATCAGACCAGTAATGCAAGCCAGTATCAGACCCAGTAATGCAGGCCAGTATCAGACCCAATAATGCAAGCCAGTATCAGACCCAATAATGCAAGCCAGTATCAGACCCAGTAATGCAAGCCAGTATCAGACCCAATAATGCAAGCCAGTATCAGACCCAATAATGCAAGCCAGTATCAGACCCAGTAATGCAAGCCAGTATCAGACCCAGTAATGCAAGCCAGTATCAGACCCAATAATGCAAGCCAGTATCAGACCCAATAATGCAAGCCAGTATCAGACCCAGTAATGCAAGCCAGTATCAGACCCAATAATGCAAGCCAGTATCAGACCCAATAATGCAAGCCAGTATCAGACCCAGTAATGAAAGCCAGTATCAGACCCAGTAATGCAAGCCAGTATCAGACCCAGTAATGCAAGCCACTATCAGACCCAGTAATGCAGGCCAGTATCAGACCCAGTAATGCAAGCCAGTATCAGACCCAGTAATGCAAGCAAGTATCAGACCCAGTAATGCAAGCCAGTATCAGACCCAGTAATGCAAGCCAGTATCAGACCCAGTAATGCAAGCCAGTATCAGACCCAATAATGCAAGCCAGTATCAGACCCAGTAATGCAAGCCAGTATCAGACCGAGTAATGCAAGCCAGTATCAGACCCAGTAATGCAAGCCAGTATCAGACCCAATAATGCAAGCCAGTATCAGACCCAGTAATGCAAGCCACTATCAGACCCAGTAATGCAGGCCAGTATCAGACCCAGTAATGCAAGCCAGTATCAGACCCAGTAATGCAAGCAAGTATCAGACCCAGTAATGCAAGCCAGTATCAGACCCAGTAATGCAAGCCAGTATCAGACCCAATAATGCAAGCCAGTATCAGACCCAGTAATGCAAGCCAGTATCAGACCCAGTAATGCAAGCCAGTATCAGACCCAGTAATGCAAGCCAGTATCAGACCCAATAATGCAAGCCAGTATCAGACCCAGTAATGCAAGCCAGTATCAGACCGAGTAATGCAAGCCAGTATCAGACCCAGTAATGCAAGCCAGTATCAGACCCAATAATGCAAGCCAGTATCAGACCCAGTAATGCAAGCCAGTATCAGACCCAGTAATGCAAGCCAGTATCAGACCCAGTAATGCAAGCCAGTATCAGACCCAGTAATGCAAGCCAGTATCAGACCCAGTAATGCAAGCCAGTATCAGACCCAGTAATGCAAGCCAGTATCAGACCCAGTAATGCAGGCCAGTATCAGACCCAGTAATGCAGGCCAGTATCAGACCCAGTAATGCAAGCCAGTATCAGACCCAATAATGCAAGCCAGTATCAGACACAGTAATGCAAGCCAGTATCAGACCCAGTAATGCAAGCCAGTATCAGACCCAATAATGCAAGCCAGTATCAGACCCAATAATGCAAGCCAGTATCAGACCCAGTAATGCAAGCCAGTATCAGACCCAATAATGCAAGCCAGTATCAGACCCAGTAATGCAAGCCAGTATCAGACCCAGTAATGCAAGCCAGTATCAGACCCATTAATGCAAGCCAGTATCAGACCCAGTAATGCAAGCCAGTATCAGACCCAGTAATGCAAGCCAGTATCAGACCCAGTAATGCAAGCCAGTATCAGACCCAGTAATGCAAGCCAGTATCAGACCCAGTAATGCAAGCCAGTATCAGACCCAGTAATGCAAGCCAGTATCAGACCCAGTAATGCAAGCCAGTATCAGACCCAGTAATGCAAGCCAGTATCAGACCCAATAATGCAAGCCAGTATCAGACCCAGTAATGCAAGCCAGTATCAGACCCAGTAATGCAAGCCAGTATCAGACCCAGTAATGCAAGCCAGTATCAGATCCAGTAATGCAAGCCAGTATCAGACCAGTAATGCAAGCCAGTATCAGACCCAGTAATGCAAGCCAGTATCAGACCCAGTAATGCAAGCCAGTATCAGACCCAATAATGCAAGCCAGTATCAGACCCAGTAATGCAAGCCAGTATCAGACCCAGTAATGCAAGCCAGTATCAGACCCAGTAATGCAAGCCAGTATCAGACCAGTAATGCAAGCCAGTATCAGACCCAGTAATGCAAGCCAGTATCAGACCCAGTAATGCAAGCCAGTATCAGACCCAGTAATGCAAGCCAGTATCAGACCCAGTAATGCAAGCCAGTATCAGACCCAGTAATGCAAGCCAGTATCAGACCCAATAATGCAAGCCAGTATCAGACCCAGTAATGCAAGCCAGTATCAGACCCAGTAATGCAAGCCAGTATCAGACCCAATAATGCAAGCCAGTATCAGACCCAATAATGCAAGCCAGTATCAGACCCAAAAATGCAAGCCAGTATCAGACCCAGTAATGCAAGCCAGTATCAGACCCAGTAATGCAAGCCAGTATCAGACCCAGTAATGCAAGCCAGTATCAGACCCAAAAATGCAAGCCAGTATCAGACCCAGTAATGCAAGCCAGTATCAGACCCAATAATGCAAGCCAGTATCAGACCCAGTAATGCAAGCCAGTATCAGACCCAGTAATGCAAGCCAGTATCAGACCCAATAATGCAAGCCAGTATCAGACCCAATAATGCAAGCCAGTATCAGACCCAAAAATGCAAGCCAGTATCAGACGCAGTAATGCAAGCCAGTATCAGACCCAATAATGCAAGCCAGTATCACACCCAATAATGCAAGCCAGTATCAGACCCAAAAATGCAAGCCAGTATCAGACCCAGTAATGCAAGCCAGTATCAGACCCAATAATGCAAGCCAGTATCAGACCCAGTAATGCAAGCCAGTATCAGACCCAGTAATGCAAGCCAGTATCAGACCCAATAATGCAAGCCAGTATCAGACCCAATAATGCAAGCCAGTATCAGACCCAATAATGCAAGCCAGTATCAGACCCAATAATGCAAGCCAGTATCAGACCCAATAATGCAAGCCAGTATCAGACCCAATATGCAAGCCAGTATCAGACCCAAAAATGCAAGCCAGTATCAGACCCAATAATGCAAGCCAGTATCAGACCCAATAATGCAAGCCAGTATCAGACCCAAAAATGCAAGCCAGTATCAGACCCAGTAATGCAAGCCAGTATCAGACCCAATAATGCAAGCCAGTATCAGACCCAGTAATGCAAGCCAGTATCAGACCCAATAATGCAAGCCAGTATCAGACCCAGTAATGCAAGCCAGTATCAGACCCAGTAATGCAAGCCAGTATCAGACCCAATAATACAAGCCAGTATCAGACCCAATAATGCAAGCCAGTATCAGACCCAGTAATGCAAGCCAGTATCAGACCCAGTAATGCAAGCCAGTATCAGACCCAATAATGCAAGCCAGTATCAGACCCAGTAATGCAAGCCAGTATCAGACCCAGTAATGCAAGCCAGTATCAGACCCAATAATGCAAGCCAGTATCAGACCCAATAATGCAAGCCAGTATCAGACCCAATAATGCAAGCCAGTATCAGACCCAAAAATGCAAGCCAGTATCAGACCCAATAATGCAAGCCAGTATCACACCCAATAATGCAAGCCAGTATCACACCCAAAAATGCAAGCCAGTATCAGACCCAGTAATGCAAGCCAGTATCAGACCCAGTAATGCAAGCCAGTATCAGACCCAATAATGCAGGCCAGTATCAGACCCAGTAATGCAAGCCAGTATCAGACCCAGTAATGCAAGCCAGTATCAGACCCAGTAATGCAAGCCAGTATCAGACCCAGTAATGCAAGCCAGTATCAGACCCAGTAATGCAAGCCAGTATCAGACCCAATAATGCAAGCCAGTATCAGACCCAATAATGCAAGCCAGTATCAGACCCAGTAATGCAAGCCAGTATCAGACCCAGTAATGCAAGCCAGTATCAGACCCAGTAATGCAAGCCAGTATCAGACCCAGTAATGCAAGCCAGTATCAGACCCAGTAATGCAAGCCAGTATCAGACCCAATAACGCAAGCCAGTATCAGACCCAATAATGCAAGCCAGTATCAGACCCAATAATGCAAGCCAGTATCAGACCCAGTAATGCAAGCCAGTATCAGACCCAGTAATGCAAGCCACTATCAGACCCAATAATGCAAGCCAGTATCAGACCCAGTAATGCAAGCCACTATCAGACCCAGTAATGCAAGCCAGTATCAGACCCAGTAATGCAAGCCAGTATCAGACCCAGTAATGCAAGCCAGTATCAGACCCAGTAATGCAAGCCAGTATCAGACCCAATAATGCAAGCCAGTATCAGACCCAATAATGCAAGCCAGTATCAGACCCAGTAATGCAAGCCAGTATCAGACCCAGTAATGCAAGCCAGTATCAGACCCAGTAATGCAAGCCAGTATCAGACCCAGTAATGCAAGCCAGTATCAGACCCAGTAATGCAAGCCAGTATCAGACCCAATAATGCAAGCCAAAATCAGACCCAGTAATGCAAGCCAGTATCAGACCCAGTAATGCAAGCCAGTATCAGACCCAGTAATGCAAGCCAGTATCAGACCCAGTAATGCAAGCCAGTATCAGACCCAGTAATGCAAGCCAGTATCAGACCCAGTAATGCAAGCCAGTATCAGACCCAATAATGCAAGCCAGTATCAGACCCAATAATGCAAGCCAGTATCAGACCCAATAATGCAAGCCAGTATCAGACCCAGTAATGCAAGCCAGTATCAGACCCAATAATGCAAGCCAGTATCAGACCCAGTAATGCAGGCCAGTATCAGACCCAGTAATGCAAGCCAGTATCAGACCCAGTAATGCAAGCCAGTATCAGACCCAGTAATGCAAGCCAGTATCAGACCCAACAATGCAAGCCAGTATCAGACCCAGTAATGCAAGCCAGTATCAGACCCAGTAATGCAAGCCAGTATCAGACCCAATAATGCAAGCCAGTATCAGACCCAATAATGCAAGCCAGTATCAGATCCAGTAATGCAAGCCAGTATCAGACCCAGTAATGCAAGCCAGTATCAGACCCAATAATGCAAGCCAGTATCAGACCCAGTAATGCAAGCCAGTATCAGACCCAATAATGCAAGCCAGTATCAGACCCAATAATGCAAGCCAGTATCAGACCCAGTAATGCAAGCCAGTATCAGACCCAATAATGCAAGCCAGCATCAGACCCAATAATGCAAGCCAGTATCAGACCCAGTAATGCAAGCCAGTATCAGACCCAGTAATGCAAGCCAGTATCAGACCCAATAATGCAAGCCAGTATCAGACCCAGTAATGCAAGCCAGTATCAGACCCAGTAATGCAAGCCAGTATCAGACCCAATAATGCAAGCCAGTATCAGACCCAGTAATGCAAGCCAGTATCAGACCCAATAATGCAAGCCAGTATCAGACCCAATAATGCAAGCCAGTATCAGACCCAGTAATGCAAGCCAGTATCAGACCCAGTAATGCAAGCCAGTATCAGACCCAGTAATGCAAGCCAGTATCAGACCCAGTAATGCAAGCCAGTATCAGACCCAGTAATGCAAGCCAGTATCAGACCCAATAATGCAAGCCAGTATCAGACCCAGTAATCCAAGCCAGTATCACACCCAGTAATGCAAGCCAGTATCAGACCCAATAATGCAAGCCAGTATCAGACCCAGTAATGCAAGCCAGTATCAGACCCAATAATGCAAGCCAGTATCAGACCCAGTAATGCAAGCCAGTATCAGACCCAGTAATGCAAGCCAGTATCAGACCCAGTAATGCAAGCCAGTATCAGACCCAGTAATGCAAGCCAGTATCAGACCCAGTAATGCAAGCCAGTATCAGACCCAGTAATGCAAGCCAGTATCAGACCCAGTAATGCAAGCCAGTATCAGACCCAGTAATGCAAGCCAGTATCAGACCCAGTAATGCAGGCCAGTATCAGACCCAGTAATGCAAGCCAGTATCAGACCCAGTAATGCAAGCCAGTATCAGACCCAGTAATGCAAGCCAGTATCAGACCCAATAATGCAAGCCAGTATCAGACCCAGTAATGCAAGCCAGTATCAGACCCAGTAATGCAAGCCAGTATCAGACCCAATAATACAAGCCAGTATCAGACCCAATAATGCAAGCCAGTATCAGACCCAATAATGCAAGCCAGTATCAGACCCAGTAATGCAAGCCAGTATCAGACCCAGTAATGCAAGCCAGTATCAGACCCAATAATGCAAGCCAGTATCAGACCCAGTAATGCAAGCCAGTATCAGACCCAGTAATGCAAGCCAGTATCAGACCCAATAATGCAAGCCAGTATCAGACCCAATAATGCAAGCCAGTATCAGACCCAATAATGCAAGCCAGTATCAGACCCAGTAATGCAAGCCAGTATCAGACCCAGTAATGCAAGCCAGCATCAGACCCAGTAATGCAAGCCAGTATCAGACCCAGTAATGCAAGCCAGTATCAGACCCAGTAATGCAAGCCAGTATCAGACCCAGTAATGCAAGCCAGTATCAGATCCAATAATGCAAGCCAGTATCAGACCCAGTAATGCAAGCCAGTATCAGACCCAGTAATGCAAGCCAGTATCAGATCCAATAATGCAAGCCAGTATCAGACCCAGTAATGCAAGCCAGTATCAGACCCAGTAATGCAAGCCAGTATCAGACCCAATAAGGCGTCGCTTTTAAAAACGCCGTCCTCTCTTTCACGGCTAATTTAGCGCCGCTAATACAACCTTTTGTGTATTTACTCTGACGGACGGCGACAACAAAAACAAAACAGGAATGAACTACCCCAATGCATGTTTGCAGCAATAAAAGGTAGCGGAGAATATAAATGAATAAATAAGTGGCCCAGACTGAGGCCAATGGGGGATAAAAACCCTCATAGCTATAGCACACATAAGCATGTGTGTAAGAGGGAAACATCAAAGGACATTAAAGTAATTAAAAGAGCAGAGCTGATGCAACCAAACATTTTTGTACGTGGACTTAGACTTGGACGTCTCAGCTGCATTCGGGCAGAAGGCGGGGTACGCCCTGGACAAGTCGCCACCTCATCGCAGGGCCTGATATATTATATGTTTCTATCATATATATACAATATTTAACAATTACCAGGTACAATATTGCAGTACTGCATACTGACCTCCTTCAGCAAAAATAAACAGGAAGTTGGCAAAAACCCCTTCAAAACAAAAGTTTCCTAAAAAATGTAATTTTTGCCTCTTTGAGCTGTAATTTGACGCCCTTAAAATGCTTCAAAACTCACCAAACTGGACACCCCCACATCAGGACTGGTGAAAATTGCGATCTAATAAAAAAAACAAAAAAAAACAAAAACTCAAAATTGCGCTCTAGCGCCTCCTAGGAATAAAACACTGACAAAACTGCTCTTGGGAAGAAAATACAAACAAAACTGCTTGTAACTTCCGGGAGGAATGTCGTAGAGACATGAAACAAAAACCTCTATGTAGGACTCACTTAGACCTATATTTTATTAATTGACATCCTTCAGCAAAAATAAACAGGAAGTTGGCAAAAACCCTTCAAAACAAAAGTTTCCTAAAAAATGTCATTTTTGCTTCTTTCAGCTGTAATTTGACCCCCTTAAAATGCTTCTAAACCCACCAAACTGGACACCCCCACATCAGGACTGGTGAAAATTGCGATCTAATAAAAAAAACAAAAAAACAAAAAAAAACTCAAAATTGCGCTCTAGCGCCTCCTAGGAATAAAACACTGACAAAACTGATCTTGGGAAGAAAATACAAACAAAACTGCTTGTAACTTCCGGGAGGAATGTCGTAGAGACATGAAACAAAAACCTCTATGTAGGACTCACTTAGACCTATATTTTATTAATTGACATCCTTCAGCAAAAATAAACAGGAAGTTGGCAAAAACCCCTTCAAAACAAAAGTTTCCTAAAAAATTTAATTTTTGCCTCTTTCAGCTGTAATTTGACGCCCTTATAATGCTTCAAAACTCACCAAACTGGACACCCCCACATCAGGACTGATGAAAATTGCGATCTAATAAAAAAAAACAAAAACTCAAAATTGCGCTCTAGCGCCTCCTAGGAATAAAACACTGACAAAATTGCTCTTGGGAAGAAAATACAGACACAACTGCTTGTAACTTCCGGTAGGAATGTCGTAGAGACATGAAACAAAAACCTCTATGTAGGACTCACATAGACCTATATTTTATAAATCGACATCCTTCAGCAAAAATCAACAGGAATTTGGCAATTACCCCTTCGAAAAAAAAGTTTTGTAAAATCCCATCACCTTTTTTCAAACATTATCTCCTCTGAGCGCGTTTGTTGTGTCGGCTTCAAGCTCGCACAGGAAAGAGATTGAACCCTTCTGATTAAAAGTTGCGCAAATGGTTTTTTTTACTACTCCGGTTTTGATTTTCGAACCTTCAAAGAAATGCTGCGCTGCTGCTGCCGTCTCCAGATGGACGCTTAAAAACAGGAAGCACCAGCGTGACCACACAATGCAGAGCAGGTAGGTAATGTGCAGGTAAAGATATATTAACTGGGTGAAAGAAGGAGGCACCAGTTTGACACCAGGATACAGAGAATGTAGGTAATGTGCAGGTAAAGATATGTTGACTGGGTGAAAGAAGGAGGCACCAGTTTGACACCAGGATACAGAGAAGGTAGGTAATGTGCGGGTAAAGATATGTTGACTTGGTGAAAGAAGGAGGCACCAGTTTGACACCAGGATACAGAGAAGGTAGGTAATGTGCGGGTAAAGATATGTTGACTGGGTGAAAGAAGGAGGCACCAGTTTGACACCAGGATACAGAGAAGGTAGGTAATGTGCAGGTAAAGATATGTTGACTGGGTGAAAGAAGGAGGCACCAGTTTGACACCAGGATACAGAGAAGGTAGGTAATGTGCAGGTAAAGATATGTTGACTGGGTGAAAGGAGACACCAGTTTGACTCCAGGATACAGAGAAGGTAGGTAATGTGCAGGTAAAGATATGTTGTCTGGGTGAAAGAAGGAGGCACCAGTTTGACACCAGGATACAGAAAAGGTAGGTAATGTGCGGGTAAGGATATGTTGACTGGGTGAAAGAAGGAGGCACCAGTTTGACACCAGGATACAGAGAAGGTAGGTAATGTGCAGGTAAAGATATGTTGACTGGGTGAAAGAAGGAGGCACCTGTTTGACACCAGGATACAGAGAAGGTAGGTAATGTGCAGGTAAAGATATGTTGACTGGGTGAAAGAAAGAAGCACCAGTGTGACACCAGGATACAGAGAAGGTAGGTAATGTGCAAGTAAAGATATGTTGACTTGGTGAAAGAAGGAGGCATCAGTTTGACACCAGGATACAGAGAATGTAGGTAATGTGCGGGTAAAGATATGTTGACTGGGTGAAAGAAGGAGGCACCAGTTTGACACCAGGATACAGAGAAGGTAGGTAATGTGCAGGTAAAGATATGTTGACTGGGTGAAAGAAGGAGGCACCAGTTTGACTCCAAGATACAGGGAAGGTAGGTAATGTGCAGGTAAAGATATGTTGACTGGGTGAAAGAAGGAGGCACCAGTTTGACACCAGAATACAGAGAAGGTAGGTAATGTGCAGGTAAAGATATGTTGACTGGGTGAAAGAAGGAGGCACCAGTTTGACTCCAAGATACAGGGAAGGTAGGTAATGTGCAGGTAAAGATATGTTGACTGGGTGAAAGAAGGAGGCACCAGTTTGACACCAGGATACAGAGAAGGTAGGTAATGTGCGGGTAAAGATATGTTGACTGGGTGATAGAAGGAGGCACCAGTTTGACACCAGGATACAGAGAATGTAGGTAATGTGCAGGTAAAGATATGTTGACTGGGTGAAAGAAGGAGGCACCAGTTTGACACCAGGATACAGAGAAGGTAGGTAATGTGCGGGTAAAGATATGTTGACTGGGTGAAAGAAGGAGGCACCAGTTTGACTCCAGGATACAGGGAAGGTAGGTACTGTGCAGGTAAAGATATGTCGTCTGGGTGAAAGAAGGAGGCACCAGTTTGACTCCAGGATACAGAGAAGGTAGGTAATGTGCAGGTAAAGATATGTTGAATGGGTGAAAGAAGGAGGCACCAGTGTGACTCCAGGATACAGAGAAGGTAGGTAATGTGCAGGTAAAGATATGTTGACTGGGTGAAAGAAAGAAGCACCAGTGTGACTCCAGGATGCAGGGAAGGTAGGTAATGTGCGGGTAAAGATATGTTGACTGGGTGAGAGAAAGAAGCACTAGTGTGACTCCAGGATACAGAGAAGGTAGGTAATGTGCAGGTAAAGATATGTTGACTGGGTGAAAGAAGGAGGCACCAGTTTGACACCAGGATACAGAGAAGGTAGGTAATGTGCAGGTAAAGATATGTTGACTGGGTGAAAGAAGGAGGCACCAGTTTGACTCCAAGATACAGGGAAGGTAGGTAATGTGCAGGTAAAGATATGTTGACTGGGTGAAAGAAGGAGGCACCAGTTTGACACCAGGATACAGAGAAGGTAGGTAATGTGCAGGTAAAGATATGTTGACTGGGTGAAAGAAGGAGGCACCAGTTTGACATCAGGATACAGAGAAGGTAGGTAATGTGCGGGTAAAGATATGTTGACTGGGTGAAAGAAGGAGGCACCAGTTTGACACCAGGATACAGAGAAGGTAGGTAATGTGCGGGTAAAGATATGTTGACTGGGTGAAAGAAGGAGGCACCAGTTTGACTCCAGGATGCAGGGAAGGTAGGTAATGTGCAAGTAAAGATATGTTGACTGGGTGAAAGAAGGAGGCACCAGTTTGACACCAGGATACAGAGAAGGTAGGTAATGTGCAGGTAAAGATATGTTGTCTGGGTGAAAGAAGGAGGCACCAGTTTGACACCAGGATACAGAGAAGGTAGGTAATGTGCAGGTAAAGATATGTTGACTGGGTGAAAGAAGGAGGCACCAGTTTGACTCCAGGATACAGAGAAGGTAGGTAATGTGCGGGTAAAGATATGTTGACTGGGTGAAAGAAGGAGGCCCCAGTTTGACTCCAGGATACAGAGAAGGTAGGTAATGTGCAGGTAAAGATATGTTGACTGGGTGAAAGAAGGAGGCACCAGTTTGACACCAGGATACAGAGAAGGTAGGTAATGTGCAGATAAAGATATGTTGACTGGGTGAAAGAAGGAGGCACCAGTTTGACACCAGGATACAGAGAATG